>NC_092382.1:94878334-95080474 GCF_030028105.1 Mobula birostris
AACAGCTGGTTGCGGACCTCAGGAAGGGTGAGGTGAGGGAACACATACCAATCCTCAAAGAGGGATCAGAAGTGAAGAGAGTGAGCTGTTTCAAGTTCCTGGGTGTCAAGATCTCTGAGGATCGAACCTGGTCCCAACATACTGATGCGGCTATAAAGACGACAAGACAGCGGCTGTATTTCATTAGGCGTTTGAGGAGACTTGGTCTGTCACCTAAAACCCTTGAAAACGGCTACTGTGGAGAGTATTCTGACAGGCTGCGTCACTGTCTGGTATGGGGGTGGGGGGCAAGGGGGTTGCTACTAAACAGGACGGAAAGAAGCTACAGAAAGTCATAAAATTGATCAGCTCCATCTTGGGCACTAGCCTACAACGTGACCCAGGACATCTTCAGGGAGCGGTGTCTCAGAAAGGCAGCGTCCATTATTAAGGACCTCCAGCACCCAGGGCATGTTCTTTTCTCACTGTTACCATCAGGTAGGAGGTACAGAAGCCTGAAGGCACACACTCAGTGATTCAGGAACAGCTTCTTCCCCTCTGCCCTCCGATTCCTAAATGGACATTAAACCCTTGGACAATACCTCACTTTTTTTAGTATCACGGTTTTTGCACTATTTTAACTATTTAATATACCGATACATATTTACTGTGATTCATATTATCCTGTATTCCAGTATACTGCTGCTGCTAAATTAACCAATCTCATAACACGTGCTGGTGATATGAAGCGTGATCCTCATTTTGAGGTTGAGAGGGTTCATAGTTTCAAAGTCCGAGGAGTGAACATCATCAGCCCTGTCCTATTCCAGCATTGGGTCACTACCGCCGAAAAAGCCTGTATTTTCTCAGGAGGCTGAAGGAACTTGGCACGTCCCTGTCGCCCCCTCACCAACTTTTACAGGAAATGTCCCATCTGGATGCATCACAGCTCAGAATGTGTCCGTGACCGCGAGACCGTGGACAACGCTGAGCAGATCACGGAAACCAGCCACCCCTCCGAGGACTCTGTCTACGCTTCCCCCTGCCTTGGTAAAGCAGCCAGTGTAATCAAAGACCCCACCCACCCCGGACATTCTCTCCTCTCTCCCCTCTTCCATCAGGCAGAAGATACAAAAGTCTGATAGCACGTCCCACCAACTTCAAAGAAATCTTCATCCTGTTGTTACAGAACAACTGAATGATTTCCCAGTATGATAAGATGAACACTTGGGGCTCACAATCTACGTCATTATGATCTCGCACCTCAGTGTCCGCCTGCTCTGCTCTTTCTCTGTGGCTGTGACACTCTACTCTGCATCCTGTTACTGTTTGACCTTGTTCTACCTCAATACACTGTGTAGTGATGTGATCTGTGTGAATGATATAAAAGACAAGATTGTCACTGTATCTTGCTACACATCAACAATAATGAACCAATTCCAATTCTGTTACTGTTTGGCTTTGTTCTACCTCAATACACACTGTAATGATGTGATCTGTGTGAATGATATACAGGACAAGATTGTCACTGTATCTTGGTACAGGTGTCAACAATAATATACCAATTCCTGGTCCCGGTGAAAGGTTTCAGACGAAATGTCAACTGTCTATCTCGCTTCCCCCGCGCCCCCACAGCTGTTGCCCCAACAGTCCTCCCAGTGGGCTCACTCCTGGGACCCCACAAGGTAACCCAGCCACAGGTCCACTTCTCCCCGCAGATGCTGCCTGACCTGGTGAGCCCCTCCAGCACCTTGCACAACTCCCGGAATAAAAGGGGCATCCGCTGACTGCCCGCCCCCTCTTGCAGGGTTAGGGCATTCCCCTGGGGTCCTGTCCTTCCCTGGAGAGGGGGCACACAGTGTCTGTGGGCAGCTTACAGAGTCACCCATCACTACAGCACAGAAATGGGTCCTTTGGAGCATGCTGACCAGATCTTCTGCCGTCCCGTCACCCTGGACCACAGCCCTCCCATCTCTGAACCTATCTAAACCCCTCTTCAATACTGAAACGGTCCCCGCCAGAAAGATCCACCAGAAAAAGTGGGATCTCCCAGCAGCCACCCATTTCGACTCTGCTTCCCATTCCCTTTCCGACATCTCAGTCCGTGGCCTCCTCTGCTGTCGCGATGATGCCACACTCAAGTTGGAGGAGCAACACTTTATATTCTGTCTGGGTAGCATCCAACCTGATGGCACAAAGATTGATTTACCAACTTTCCAATAATTGACCCCCCCCACCCCCTTCACCATTCCCCGTTCCCTTTTCCCGCTTTCACCTCATCTCCTCACCTGCCCATCACCTCCTACTGGTGCTCCTCCCGCTTTCCTTTCTCCCAAGGTCTCCCTTCTCCAGCCCTGTACCTCTCTCACCAATCAACTTCCCAGCTCTTTATTTCACCTCCTCCCCTTCCCGGTTTCACCCATCACCCTGTGGTCCTTCCTAACCCCCACCCTCTAGCTTTGACTCATCTTTTTCTCTCAGGTCCTGCTGAAGGGTCTCGGCCTGAAACGTCGACTGTGTACTGCTTTCCACAGATGCTGCCTGGCCAGCTGAGTTCCTCCAGCGTTTTGTGTGTGCAGTTCGGATTTCCAGCATCTGCAGATTGTCCCGTGTCTGCGAAAGCACTAACTGATACAACCTTTCCCGGTGACTCAGATTCTCATGTCCCGACAGTACCCTCGTAAATTTTCTCTGCACTCTTCCCAATCTCACTGATGTCTTTCCTGCAGTAGGTAGGTGGCCGGAATGCAGGCAATGCTTCTGGTTCGGCTTCACCAATGCCTCGTATAACTCCAACAAGACATCCCACCTCCCGCACCCGATGATGAGGGGTCTCGGCCCGAAACCTCGACTGTTTACTCTTTTCCAGAGATGCTGCCTGGCCTCCTGAGTTCCTCCCGCGTTTTGTGTGAGGCGCCAGAAGCTCTCTTGGCGACCCTACCTGCCTGTGATGCCACGTGCAGAAGGGTGAGGGGGACAGAGGGGTTGGAGGTGCACGGACCTGACATGAATGGAGGAGCCGAGGGTGCAGGTTTGAGGGGGGTAGGGAGCCGGGGGGGGGGGCAACTTTTTTCACCCAGAGGGTGGTCCGCACAGGGAAGTGGGTGAGGGAGGACTGCCGATGGCATTCGGGCAGGGCTGCAGAGCAGGAAGTTTATCTCTGTTTAGTGCACTTGTTGCATTCACACATAGAGCATCGAAACATGCAGTCAACTGCGTCCCTTCTTAGGGGAAAACAGAGCAGCCAGGATTCGGCAGCCCACAGGTGATGCTGCGTTTGCAGCACCCACTCAGCACGCCCGCAGCTCACTCACCCTACCCTGCAAGGTAAAGAGACTCCCCTCATGCTGGAGATCCGGATCGGCCCACACAAAATGCCGGGGGAGCTCCGCGAGTCAGGCACCAGCCGCGGAGAGGGATAAACAGTTGGTGTTTCGGGACGGGACCCCTCCGCAGGACTGTGCGTCTTCGGGAATGTGGGGGGACCCACTTCGGCCCGAGGAAACCCAGGTGGTGACAGCAGAAAACTCCTTATGAGCAGCAGCGGAATCGGAGCCCGATCGGGGGACGCTTGCCGCTGTCGTGCTGATGGTGACGGTACCACAACACCACTGACATGACCGGGGAATGTGGGCAAAAGGAGCGAGCTCGGAGGAGAAGGCCGGTCAGCACGGATCAGTGGCGAACGCTTCCTTCATGTCATAACGATGTTTTTGAGAATTCCTGTCGCCGTCCTCACAGAGTTTGTGCGATTTCCTCCCCCTCCACCCCCCGTGACTGCGTGGTTTCCTCTGGGGGCCCCAGTTTCCTCCCACGAGGCTGCCGGTCGGTTGACTGGTCACTGAAAATCATCCCGTGATTAGGCTGGGGTTAAATTGGGGGATTGCTGGTCGTCGTGGCTCGAAGGACTGGAGGGGACTATTCCCTGCTGCATCTCAACAAATACTTAACGATTCCCGACGGCGTGACCCGCCTCTTCGACAGTGTACACTGGGGCGACAGGATTGGGGGTCGACCCATCTCTCCGACAGAGCGTTGTGGAGAAAAAGGATTAGAGGGGAAGTGACACTCCCTCAACAGTGCATTATGGAGGGTCAGGATCATACAGGGAGTGACTCTCCTTCGATAGTGTGACCTCGAAGGACAGGATTAGAGGGGTACTCACACTCCCTCGACAGTGTGTTCTGGAGGGACAGGATTAGAGGGGAGTGACTCCCCCTCATCAGTGTACTATGGAGGGAGAGGATTAGAGGGGAGTGACACTCCCTTGACAGTGTGACCTTGAGGGACAGGATTTGGGGGATGACGTCCCTCGATAGTGTGTTCTAGAAGGACAGAATTCAAGGGGGAGTGAATCTCCTCGACAGGGTTTTCTGGAGGGGCAGGATTAGAGGGGGAGGTGACGTCCTTCGACAGTGTGCTGTGGAGGGACAGGATTTGAGAGGAAGTGTAGCCCCTCGACAATGTGCTCCGGAGGGACGGTATTAGAGGAGGAGTGTCACTCCCTCGACAGTGTGTTCTGGAGGGACAGGGTGATGCTCCATCGATACTGTTCTTTCACCTTACCTCGACGGTGAACTCGTTGCTGACGTACCGCCCGTTCATCTCCCCGCACAGCAGACGAAACTTGCGCTCATACAATGCAGCGCCCGGCTCTACACGGTAGTGAATCCCTCGTAGCGCCAGCTCGTAGACGCCGATGCTCTCGACGCCTGCAAGCAGAGAGAAGCATAGTGAGTCATACCCCACCTGTGTCTGACGGGGATGTGCTTGGGACTGGATATGACAGGGAGGTCTTTGGTACTTGGTGCAATGGATCAAAATTTGTGATTGTACATGAGAGGGCTGCGTTTTCAACTGTGTCAGACAGGGTATATTTCAAACTGTGTGCGACAGTGTCGGGTTCCGGATTATGTGTGACGGGACTGTGTTTTGGACTGTATGTGGTGTGTCCGCGTTGGGATGCTATGTGGTGGGACGGTGTTGGCACTGTGGGTGAGACTGGGACGTGCCTACCCTCTACCGGAGATGGTGAGGACGCTGCTGGTGCTGGCACTGTGGGAGAGACTGGGACGTGTCTACCACCTACCGGAGATGGTGAGGACGCTGCTGGTGTTGGCACTGTGGGAGAGACTGGGACGTGTCTACCACCTACCGGAGATGGTGAGGACGCTGCTGGTGTTGGCACTGTGGGACAGACTGGGACGTGTCTACCACCTACCGGAGATGGTGAGGACGCTGCTGGTGTTGTCACTGTGGGAGAGACTGGGACGTGTCTACCACCTACCGGAGATGGTGAGGACGCTGCTGGTGTTGGCACTGTGGGTGAGACTGGGACGTGTCTACCACCTACCGGAGATGGTGAGGACGCTGCTGGTGTTGGCACTGTGGGTGAGACTGGGACGTGTCTACCACCTACCGGAGATGGTGAGGACGCTGCTGGTGTTGGCACTGTGGGTGAGACTGGGACGTGTCTACCACCTACCGGAGATGGTGAGGACACGTTGGTGTTGGCACTGTGGGTGAGACTGGGACGTGTCTACCACCTACCGGAGATGATGAGGACGCTGCTGGTGTTGGCACTGTGGGAGAGACTGGGACGTGTCTACCACCTACCGGAGATGGTGAGGACACGTTGGTGTTGGCACTGTGGGAGAGACTGGGACGTGTCTACCACCTACCGGAGATGGTGAGGACGCTGCTGGTGTTGGCACTGTGGGAGAGACTGGGACGTGTCTACCACCTACCGGAGATGGTGAGGACGCTGCTGGTGTTGGCACTGTGGGAGAGACTGGAACGTGTCCACCACCTACCGGAGATGGTGAGGACGCTGCTGGTGTTGGCACTGTGGGTGAGACTGGGACGTGTCCACCACCTACCGGAGATGGTGAGGACGCTGCTGGTGTTGGCACTGTGGGAGAGACTGGGACGTGTCTACCACCTACCGGAGATGGTGAGGACGCTGCTGGTGTTGGCACTGTGGGTGAGACTGGGACGTGTCTACCACCTACCGGAGATGGTGAGGACGCTGCTGGTGTTGGCACTGTGGATGAGACTGGGACGTGTCTACCACCTACCGGAGATGGTGAGGACGCTGCTGGTGTTGGCACTGTGGGTGAGACTGGGACGTGTCTACCACCTACCGGAGATGGTGAGGACGCTGCTGGTGTTGGCACTGTGGGAGAGACTGGGACGTGTCTACCCCCTACCGGAGATGGTGAGGACGCTGCTGGTGTTGGCACTGTGGGTGAGACTGGGACGTGTCTACCCCCTACCGGAGATGGTGAGGACACTGCTGGTGTTGGCACTGTGGGAGAGACTGGGACGTGTCTACCACCTACCGGAGATGGTGAGGACGCTGCTGGTGTTGGCACTGTGGGAGAGGCTGGGACGTGTCTACCACCTACCGGAGATGGTGAGGACGCTGCTGGTGTTGGCACTGTGGGTGAGACTGGGACGTGTCTACCACCTACCGGAGATGGTGAGGACGCTGCTGGTGTTGGCACTGTGGATGAGACTGGGACGTGTCTACCACCTACCGGAGATGGTGAGGACGCTGCTGGTGTTGGCACTGTGGGTGAGACTGGGACGTGTCTACCACCTACCGGAGATGGTGAGGACACGTTGGTGTTGGCACTGTGGATGAGACTGGGATGTGTCTACCACCTACCGGAGATGGTGAGGACGCTGCTGGTGTTGGCACTGTGGGAGAGACTGGGACGTGTCTACCCCCTACCGGAGATGGTGAGGACGCTGCTGGTGTTGGCACTGTGGGAGAGACTGGGACGTGTCTACCACCTACCGGAGATGGTGAGGACGCTGCTGGTGTTGGCACTGTGGGAGAGACTGGGACATGTCTACCACCTACCGGAGATGGTGAGGACGCTGCTGGTGTTGGCACTGTGGGTGAGACTGGGACGTGCCTACCCGCTACCGGAGATGGTGAGGACGCTGCTGGTGTTGGCACTGTGGGAGAGACTGGGACGTGTCTACCACCTACCGGAGATGGTGAGGACGCTGCTGGTGTTGGCACTGTGGGAGAGACTGGGACGTTTCTACCACCTACCGGAGATGGTGAGGACGCTGCTGGTGTTGACACTGTGGGTGAGACTGGGACGTGTCTACCCCCTACCAGAGATGGTGAGGACGCTGCTGGTGTTGGCACTGTGGGAGAGACTGGGACGTGTCTACCACCTACCGGAGATGGTGAGGACGCTGCTGGTGTTGGCACTGTGGGAGAGACTGGGACGTGTCTACCACCTACCGGAGATGGTGAGGACACGTTGGTGTTGGCACTGTGGCAGAGACTGGGACGTGTCTACCACCTACCGGAGATGGTGAGGACGCTGCTGGTGTTGGCACTGTGGATGAGACTGGGACGTGTCTACCACCTACCGGAGATGGTGAGGACGCTGCTGGTGTTGGCACTGTGGGAGAGACTGGGACGTGTCTACCACCTACTGGAGATGGTGAGGACACGTTGGTGTTGGCACTGTGGGAGAGACTGGGACGTGTCTACCCCCTACCGGAGATGGTGAGGACGCTGCTGGTGTTGGCACTGTGGGAGAGACTGGGACGTGTCTACCACCTACCGGAGATGGTGAGGACGCTGCTGGTGTTGGCACTGTGGGAGAGACTGGGACGTGTCTACCACCTACCGGAGATGGTGAGGACGCTGCTGGTGTTGGCACTGTGGGTGAGACTGGGACATGCCTACCCGCTACCGGAGATGGTGAGGACACGTTGGTGTTGGCACTGTGGGAGAGACTGGGACGTGTCTACAGCCTACCGGAGATGGTGAGGACGCTGCTGGTGTTGGCACTGTGGGTGAGACTGGGACGTGCCTACCACCTACCGGAGATGGTGAGGACACGTTGGTGTTGGCACTGTGGGAGAGACTGGGACGTGCCTACCCCCTACCGGAGATGGTGAGGACACGTTGGTGTTGGCACTGTGGGAGAGACTGGGACGTGTCTACCACCTACCGGAGATGGTGAGGACACGTTGGTGTTGGCACTGTGGGAGAGACTGGGACGTGTCTACCCCCTACCGGAGATGGTGAGGACGCTGCTGGTGTTGGCACTGTGGGAGAGACTGGGACGTGCCTACCTCCTACCGGAGATGGTGAGGACACGTTGGTGTTAGCACTGTGGGTGAGACTGGGACGTGCCTACCACCTACCGGAGATGGTGAGGACGCTGCTGGTGTTGGCACTGTGGGTGAGACTGGGACGTGTCTACCCCCTACCGGAGATGGTGAGGACACGTTGGTGTTGGCACTGTGGATGAGACTGGGACGTGTCTACCACCTACCGGAGATGGTGAGGACGCTGCTGGTGTTGGCACTGTGGGAGAGACTGGGACGTGTCTACCACCTAGCGGAGATGGTGAGGACACGTTGGTGTTGGCACTGTGGGAGAGACTGAGACGTGTCTACCCCCTACCAGAGATGGTGAGGACGCTGCTGGTGTTGGCACTGTGGGAGAGACTGGGACGTGTCTACCACCTACCGGAGATGGTGAGGACGCTGCTGGTGTTGGCACTGTGGGTGAGACTGGGACGTGCCTACCCCCTACCGGAGATGGTGAGGACACGTTGGTGTTGGCACTGTGGGAGAGACTGGGACGTGTCTACCACCTACCGGAGATGGTGAGGACACGTTGGTGTTGGCACTGTGGGAGAGACTGGGACGTGTCTACCACCTACCGGAGATGGTGAGGACGCTGCTGGTGTTGGCACTGTGGGAGAGACTGGGACGTGTCTACCACCTACCGGAGATGGTGAGGACGCTGCTGGTGTTGGCACTGTGGGAGAGACTGGGACGTGTCTACCACCTACCGGAGATGGTGAGGACGCTGCTGGTGTTGGCACTGTGGGTGAGACTGGGACGTGTCTACCACCTACCGGAGATGGTGAGGACACGTTGGTGTTGGCACTGTGGGAGAGACTGGGACGTGTCTACCACCTACCGGAGATGGTGAGGACGCTGCTGGTGTTGGCACTGTGGGAGAGACTGGGACGTGTCTACCACCTACCGGAGATGGTGAGGACGCTGCTGGTGTTGGCACTGTGGGAGAGACTGGGACATGTCTACCACCTACCGGAGATGGTGAGGACGCTGCTGGTGTTGGCACTGTGGGTGAGACTGGGACGTGCCTACCCGCTACCGGAGATGGTGAGGACACGTTGGTGTTGGCACTGTGGGAGAGACTGGGACGTGTCTACCCCCTACCGGAGATGGTGAGGACGCTGCTGGTGTTGGCACTGTGGGAGAGACTGGGATGTGTCTACCACCTACCGGAGATGGTGAGGACGCTGCTGGTGTTGGCACTGTGGGAGAGACTGGGACGTTTCTACCACCTACCGGAGATGGTGAGGACGCTGCTGGTGTTGGCACTGTGGATGAGACTGGGACGTGTCTACCACCTACCGGAGATGGTGAGGACGCTGCTGGTGTTGGCACTGTGGGAGAGACTGGGACGTGTCTACCACCTACTGGAGATGGTGAGGACACGTTGGTGTTGGCACTGTGGGAGAGACTGGGACGTGTCTACCCCCTACCGGAGATGGTGAGGACGCTGCTGGTGTTGGCACTGTGGGAGAGACTGGGACGTGTCTACCACCTACCGGAGATGGTGAGGACGCTGCTGGTGTTGGCACTGTGGGAGAGACTGGGACATGTCTACCACCTACCGGAGATGGTGAGGACGCTGCTGGTGTTGGCACTGTGGGTGAGACTGGGACGTGCCTACCCGCTACCGGAGATGGTGAGGACACGTTGGTGTTGGCACTGTGGGAGAGACTGGGACGTGTCTACCCCCTACCGGAGATGGTGAGGACGCTGCTGGTGTTGGCACTGTGGGAGAGACTGGGATGTGTCTACCACCTACCGGAGATGGTGAGGACGCTGCTGGTGTTGGCACTGTGGGAGAGACTGGGACGTTTCTACCACCTACCGGAGATGGTGAGGACGCTGCTGGTGTTGACACTGTGGGTGAGACTGGGACGTGTCTACCCCCTACCAGAGATGGTGAGGACGCTGCTGGTGTTGGCACTGTGGGAGAGACTGGGACGTGTCTACCACCTACCGGAGATGGTGAGGACGCTGCTGGTGTTGGCACTGTGGGAGAGACTGGGACGTGTCTACCACCTACCGGAGATGGTGAGGACACGTTGGTGTTGGCACTGTGGCAGAGACTGGGACGTGTCTACCACCTACCGGAGATGGTGAGGACGCTGCTGGTGTTGGCACTGTGGATGAGACTGGGACGTGTCTACCACCTACCGGAGATGGTGAGGACGCTGCTGGTGTTGGCACTGTGGGAGAGACTGGGACGTGTCTACCACCTACTGGAGATGGTGAGGACACGTTGGTGTTGGCACTGTGGGAGAGACTGGGACGTGTCTACCCCCTACCGGAGATGGTGAGGACGCTGCTGGTGTTGGCACTGTGGGAGAGACTGGGACGTGTCTACCACCTACCGGAGATGGTGAGGACGCTGCTGGTGTTGGCACTGTGGGAGAGACTGGGACGTGTCTACCACCTACCGGAGATGGTGAGGACGCTGCTGGTGTTGGCACTGTGGGTGAGACTGGGACATGCCTACCCGCTACCGGAGATGGTGAGGACACGTTGGTGTTGGCACTGTGGGAGAGACTGGGACGTGTCTACCGCCTACCGGAGATGGTGAGGACGCTGCTGGTGTTGGCACTGTGGGTGAGACTGGGACGTGCCTACCACCTACCGGAGATGGTGAGGACACGTTGGTGTTGGCACTGTGGGAGAGACTGGGACGTGCCTACCCCCTACCGGAGATGGTGAGGACACGTTGGTGTTGGCACTGTGGGAGAGACTGGGACGTGTCTACCACCTACCGGAGATGGTGAGGACACGTTGGTGTTGGCACTGTGGGAGAGACTGGGACGTGTCTACCCCCTACCGGAGATGGTGAGGACGCTGCTGATGTTGGCACTGTGGGAGAGACTGGGACGTGCCTACCTCCTACCGGAGATGGTGAGGACACGTTGGTGTTGGCACTGTGGGTGAGACTGGGACGTGCCTACCACCTACCGGAGATGGTGAGGACGCTGCTGGTGTTGGCACTGTGGGTGAGACTGGGACGTGTCTACCACCTACCGGAGATGGTGAGGACGCTGCTGGTGTTGGCACTGTGGGAGAGACTGGGACGTGTCTACCACCTACCGGAGATGGTGAGGACGCTGCTGGTGTTGGCACTGTGGGTGAGACTGGGACGTGTCTACCCCCTACCGGAGATGGTGAGGACACGTTGGTGTTGGCACTGTGGATGAGACTGGGACGTGTCTACCACCTACCGGAGATGGTGAGGACGCTGCTGGTGTTGGCACTGTGGGAGAGACTGGGACGTGTCTACCACCTACCGGAGATGGTGAGGACACGTTGGTGTTGGCACTGTGGGAGAGACTGGGACGTGTCTACCCCCTACCAGAGATGGTGAGGACGCTGCTGGTGTTGGCACTGTGGGAGAGACTGGGACGTGTCTACCACCTACCGGAGATGATGAGGACGCTGCTGGTGTTGGCACTGTGGGTGAGACTGGGACGTGCCTACCCCCTACCGGAGATGGTGAGGACACGTTGGTGTTGGCACTGTGGGAGAGACTGGGACGTGTCTACCACCTACCGGAGATGGTGAGGACGCTGCTGGTGTTGGCACTGTGGGTGAGACTGGGACGTGCCTACCCCCTACCGGAGATGGTGAGGACATGTTGGTGTTGGCACTGTGGGAGAGACTGGGACGTGTCTACCACCTACCGGAGATGGTGAGGACACGTTGGTGTTGGCACTGTGGGAGAGACTGGGACGTGTCTACCACCTACCGGAGATGGTGAGGACGCTGCTGGTGTTGGCACTGTGGGAGAGACTGGGACGTGTCTACCACCTACCGGAGATGGTGAGGACGCTGCTGGTGTTGGCACTGTGGGAGAGACTGGGACGTGTCTACCACCTACCGGAGATGGTGAGGACGCTGCTGGTGTTGGCACTGTGGGTGAGACTGGGACGTGTCTACCACCTACCGGAGATGGTGAGGACACGTTGGTGTTGGCACTGTGGGAGAGACTGGGACGTGTCTACCACCTACCGGAGATGGTGAGGACGCTGCTGGTGTTGGCACTGTGGGAGAGACTGGGACGTGTCTACCACCTACCGGAGATGGTGAGGACGCTGCTGGTGTTGGCACTGTGGGAGAGACTGGGACATGTCTACCACCTACCGGAGATGGTGAGGACGCTGCTGGTGTTGGCACTGTGGGTGAGACTGGGACGTGCCTACCCGCTACCGGAGATGGTGAGGACACGTTGGTGTTGGCACTGTGGGAGAGACTGGGACGTGTCTACCCCCTACCGGAGATGGTGAGGACGCTGCTGGTGTTGGCACTGTGGGAGAGACTGGGATGTGTCTACCACCTACCGGAGATGGTGAGGACGCTGCTGGTGTTGGCACTGTGGGAGAGACTGGGACGTTTCTACCACCTACCGGAGATGGTGAGGACGCTGCTGGTGTTGACACTGTGGGTGAGACTGGGACGTGTCTACCCCCTACCAGAGATGGTGAGGACGCTGCTGGTGTTGGCACTGTGGGAGAGACTGGGACGTGTCTACCACCTACCGGAGATGGTGAGGACGCTGCTGGTGTTGGCACTGTGGGAGAGACTGGGACGTGTCTACCACCTACCGGAGATGGTGAGGACACGTTGGTGTTGGCACTGTGGCAGAGACTGGGACGTGTCTACCACCTACCGGAGATGGTGAGGACGCTGCTGGTGTTGGCACTGTGGATGAGACTGGGATGTGTCTACCACCTACCGGAGATGGTGAGGACGCTGCTGGTGTTGGCACTGTGGGAGAGACTGGGACGTGTCTACCACCTACTGGAGATGGTGAGGACACGTTGGTGTTGGCACTGTGGGAGAGACTGGGACGTGTCTACCCCCTACCGGAGATGGTGAGGACGCTGCTGGTTTTGGCACTGTGGGAGAGACTGGGACGTGTCTACCACCTACCGGAGATGGTGAGGACGCTGCTGGTGTTGGCACTGTGGGAGAGACTGGGACGTGTCTACCACCTACCGGAGATGGTGAGGACGCTGCTGGTGTTGGCACTGTGGGTGAGACTGGGACATGCCTACCCGCTACCGGAGATGGTGAGGACACGTTGGTGTTGGCACTGTGGGAGAGACTGGGACGTGTCTACCGCCTACCGGAGATGGTGAGGACGCTGCTGGTGTTGGCACTGTGGGTGAGACTGGGACGTGCCTACCACCTACCGGAGATGGTGAGGACACGTTGGTGTTGGCACTGTGGGAGAGACTGGGACGTGCCTACCCCCTACCGGAGATGGTGAGGACACGTTGGTGTTGGCACTGTGGGAGAGACTGGGACGTGTCTACCACCTACCGGAGATGGTGAGGACACGTTGGTGTTGGCACTGTGGGAGAGACTGGGACGTGTCTACCCCCTACCGGAGATGGTGAGGACGCTGCTGGTGTTGGCACTGTGGGAGAGACTGGGACGTGCCTACCTCCTACCGGAGATGGTGAGGACACGTTGGTGTTGGCACTGTGGGTGAGACTGGGACGTGCCTACCACCTACCGGAGATGGTGAGGACGCTGCTGGTGTTGGCACTGTGGGTGAGACTGGGACGTGTCTACCACCTACCGGAGATGGTGAGGACGCTGCTGGTGTTGGCACTGTGGGAGAGACTGGGACGTGTCTACCACCTACCGGAGATGGTGAGGACGCTGCTGGTGTTGGCACTGTGGGTGAGACTGGGACGTGTCTACCCCCTACCGGAGATGGTGAGGACACGTTGGTGTTGGCACTGTGGATGAGACTGGGACGTGTCTACCACCTACCGGAGATGGTGTGGACGCTGCTGGTGTTGGCACTGTGGGAGAGACTGGGACGTGTCTACCACCTACCGGAGATGGTGAGGACACGTTGGTGTTGGCACTGTGGGAGAGACTGGGATGTGTCTACCCCCTACCAGAGATGGTGAGGACGCTGCTGGTGTTGGCACTGTGGGAGAGACTGGGACGTGTCTACCACCTACCGGAGATGGTGAGGACGCTGCTGGTGTTGGCACTGTGGGTGAGACTGGGACGTGCCTACCCCCTACCGGAGATGGTGAGGACACGTTGGTGTTGGCACTGTGGGAGAGACTGGGACGTGTCTACCACCTACCGGAGATGGTGAGGACACGTTGGTGTTGGCACTGTGGGAGAGACTGGGACGTGTCTACCACCTACCGGAGATGGTGAGGACGCTGCTGGTGTTGGCACTGTGGGAGAGACTGGGACGTGTCTACCACCTACCGGAGATGGTGAGGACGCTGCTGGTGTTGGCACTGTGGGAGAGACTGGGACGTGTCTACCACCTACCGGAGATGGTGAGGACGCTGCTGGTGTTGGCACTGTGGGTGAGACTGGGACGTGTCTACCACCTACCGGAGATGGTGAGGACACGTTGGTGTTGGCACTGTGGGAGAGACTGGGACGTGTCTACCACCTACCGGAGATGGTGAGGACGCTGCTGGTGTTGGCACTGTGGGAGAGACTGGGACGTGTCTACCACCTACCGGAGATGGTGAGGACACGTTGGTGTTGGCACTGTGGGTGAGACTGGGACGTGCCTACCCCCTACCGGAGATGGTGAGGACGCTGCTGGTGTTGGCACTGTGGGTGAGACTGGGACGTGTCTACCCCCTACCGGAGATGGTGAGGACGCTGCTGGTGTTGGCACTGTGGCAGAGACTGGGACGTGCCTACCCCCTACCGGAGATGGTGAGGACGCTGCTGGTGTTGGCACTGTGGGAGAGACTGGGACGTGCCTACCCCCTACCGGAGATGGTGAGGACGCTGCTGGTGTTGGCACTGTGGGAGAGACTGGGACGTGTCTACCACCTACCGGAGATGGTGAGGACGCTGCTGGTGTTGGCACTGTGGGAGAGACTGGGACGTGTCTACCACCTACCGGAGATGGTGAGGACACGTTGGTGTTGGCACTGTGGGAGAGACTGGGACGTGTCTACCCCCTACCGGAGATGGTGAGGACGCTGCTGGTGTTGGCACTGTGGGAGAGACTGGGACGTTTCTACCACCTACCGGAGATGGTGAGGACGCTGCTGGTGTTGGCACTGTGGGTGAGACTGGGACGTGTCTACCCCCTACCGGAGATGGTGAGGACGCTGCTGGTGTTGGCACTGTGGGTGAGACTGGGACGTGTCTACCACCTACCGGAGATGGTGAGGACGCTGCTGGTGTTGGCACTGTGGGAGAGACTGGGACGTGTCTACCACCTACCGGAGATGGTGAGGACGCTGCTGGTGTTGGCACTGTGGGAGAGACTGGGACGTGTCTACCACCTACCGGAGATGGTGAGGACGCTGCTGGTGTTGGCACTGTGGGTGAGACTGGGACGTGTCTACCACCTACCGGAGATGGTGAGGACGCTGCTGGTGTTGGCACTGTGGGAGAGACTGGGACGTGTCTACCACCTACCGGAGATGGTGAGGACATGTTGGTGTTGGCACTGTGGGTGAGACTGGGACGTGTCTACCCCCTACCAGAGATGGTGAGGACGCTGCTGGTGTTGGCACTGTGGGAGAGACTGGGACGTGTCTACCACCTACCGGAGATGGTGAGGACGCTGCTGGTGTTGGCACTGTGGGAGAGACTGGGACGTGTCTACCACCTACCGGAGATGGTGAGGACGCTGCTGGTGTTGGTGACCTGCAGCCCCTTCTGCTGGATGAACTGCGGATCGAGGATCAGCTGGTCACGACTGGGGTCCAGCGACTCCCCCAGAACAAACACCTCACACGAATCCAAACTGTGGATAAAGCTATCTGATGCCAGGGGGTCTTGTGCTGGAGAGCCGGGTAGGGGGAGGAGGGGAGGAGGGGAGGAGGGGTGGGGGAAAGGGCGAGAAAGGGGAGAATAACGGAGGACGTGAGGGGTAAGTTGTGAAAGAGGGTAGAGAGACAGAGGGAGAGGAGAGTAAGAGGAGCAAGGGAGTGGAGTGAGGAGGAGGGAGGAAGGCAAAGAGGAGAGACAGAGGATGGTGGAGAGAAAAGAAGGGAAGTGGGTGGAGGGAGAGGACAGGGAGGAGAGATAGAGGGAGTGGAGGATGAGGGGAGGGAGGAGGGTAGAGAGCGGAAGATGGAGAGTGAAAGAGGAGGACAGCAGGGAAGGGGAAGGGGGAGAGAGAGGAGGGGAGGAGGTTGGGGAGAGGGAGGAGAGGGAAGAGGTGGACGGAGCAAGGAGGTGCGGAAAGTGGAGAAGGCAGGAGAAGGGAGTAGAGGGGACGAGTGGAGCGGGCAGTCAGAGGGGGTTTGGGGAGAGGGGGAGGTATTGTGGGGGAGAAGGGGTGAAGGTGGATAGGGCAGAGAGAGAGGGGAAGAGAGTGAGGAAGGGGAGAAGAAGGGGAAGGTGGAAAGATGGAAGGGGAAGAGGGGGTGTAGGGAGTGAGGGGATGGCCATGATGCGTGAGGGAGTAACGGGTGAAGGACGGGGGTAGAACAAATGAGCATCGTACCGTATCACGTCCTGTCACTATCCCACCCTTACACCGAATCCTGTCCCACTCCCCACCCAGCCCTGAAACCGACAAAACCTTACATCACACACTCTCCCGTGCACCACTGAACCCTTCTCCCCAAACTCCGACCCCTCTCCCCAGCTCCTCACACCCCTCCACACCCGAGCCCCAACTCTATTCTTCACCCCCTCCCCACCTCCCGAAAACCGTCCCGTCACCTCCCCACCTTCACCCCAGCCGTCACTGTGATGCCCAGCCTGCCCAATGCCCTCTCTATACCCCTTCCCCCACCCACACACTGACCCTTCCCTCACCCCTCTCCCCTACACTATCCCATCCATCTCCACGACCTCCGAAACCCACCCCCGCATCCCTGACCCTGTCCCGACCTGAACCAGCCCTCCCCCACACCTCCATCCCCTCAATCCCCTCGCTACTTCCTGCCCAACCTCCTCAACCGTCCGAACCCCTCCCCTCTCCCAACCTCCACCCTCCCCCTGTCACGGGACAGCCCCCAGCCACCCCACCCCGACCACACCCTCCACCTACCGGTGGGCTGCGGGCTGGGCACGTCCTGGGGCCGGAGGTGGTGGGTAATGGTGCAGGAGATGCGGAGGCCGGGGAACAGCTGGACGCCCCCCTCCGCCTCGCAGTCGGACGCCGGGCGCGCCAGGTGGGGCTCGCCCCTCACCGTGATCCGGGGCTCCTCTGGCTCCAGTACCGCCAGCAAGCCCTCCACCGGGGCCACAGAGACACAGGGACCCTCACTCAAACACCTGGGAGACAGAGAGAGAGACACAGACAGATAGATAGAGATAGAGAGAAAGACAAAGAGAGACAGAGAAATAGAGAGATAGAGAGAGACAGAGAGAGGTAGAGAGAGAGAGAGAAAGACAGAGAGAGAGAGAGAGAGAGACAGAGAGAGAGAGAGAGACAGAGAGAGAGAGACAGAGAGGTAGAGACAGAGATACAGAGAGAGAGACAGAGAGAAACAGAGAGATATAGAGAGAGACAGAGTGAGAGAGAAGGAGAGAGAAAGAGAAATGGGGAGAGAGATAGAGAGAGACACACAGAGAGAGGTAGAGAGAGAGAGAGAGAGAAAGACAGTGAGAAAGACAGAGAGAGAGAGACAGAGAGAGGTAGAGACAGAGAGAGAGAGAGAAAGACAGAGAGAAAGACAGAGAGAGAAAGAGAGAGACAGAAGTGGGGAGAGAAAGAGAGAGGAAGAGATGGAGAAGGAGAGAGAAAGATAAAGAGAGAAGGGTAAAGAGAGAGAGTAAGAGAGAGAGAGAGGGAGGTGAGTGAGAGAGGGGGACACTGAGACAGATGGCCCCTGCCTCAAACTGCTGGGGAATGAGTAAGGAGGTGGGTGCATGAGGGGGGAGGATGAGACGACACTTGACAGAGGTGTGCTAGATTACCATGGCAGCACCTTTCTCCCGGGGCGGAAAACTCCAAAAACAGAGGACACCGTTCGAGGTGAGTGAAGTAAAATCTAGAGGAGATGTCACCGGTAACTTTTCTTTTTAAAACGCAGAGAGCGCTGGGTGCCTGCAGCGAACGGCAAGAGGTAGCAGTGGGGAGCGATGCTTCAGGAACGTTTAGGAGCGAGGCAGACAGTTGATGGGAAAGCGAAGGGTTACGGGCTGCTGTAGGAGCGAAAGGGGTGAGACGAACGGCAGTTTACCAGGAACAATCACAGTCAGGGGGACCATGACCACCCACGTCACACGACACAGCACATAGTGACGGTGAGGGGGCAGCCTCACCAGAGTTTTATAAGCCTGCAGCATACCTTCCTGACTCAGTGCTCAATTAATGATTTTTTTTTTTGGTCTCCAAATTATAGGAAAGATGTCAACAAATTAGAGAGAGTACAGAGAAGATTTACTAGAATGTTACCTGGGTTTCATCACCTAAGGTACAGAGAAAGGTTGAACAAGTTGGGGCTTTATTCTTTGGAGCGTAGAAGGTTGAGGGAGGATAGAGGTGTTTAAAATTATGAGGGGGATTGATAGAGTTGACGTGGATAGGCTTTTTCTATTGAGAGTGGGGAAGATTCAAACAAGAGGACATGAGTTGAGAGTTAAAGGGAAAAAGTTTAGGGGTAACATGAGGGGGAACTTCTTTACTCAGAGAGTTGTGGCTGTGTGGAACGAGCTTCCAGCAGAAGTGGTTGAGGCAGGTTCGATGTTGTCGTTTAAAGTTAAATTGGATAGATATTTGGACAGGAAAGGAATGGAGGGTTATGGGCTGAGTGCGGGTCGGTGGGACTGGGTGAGAGTAGGAGTTTGGCACGGACTAGAAGGGCCGAGATGGCCGGTTTCCGTGCTGTAATCGTTATATGGTTGTAATGAAGGCAAATTTGCTGCAGACTGCCTCCACCACCCCGTCAGCTTCTCTCAGGGAGCTGTGGACTCAGACCTCAGCGTACCCCTGCATGTCACCGGGGTTGGGGGTCTTGGCCTTGGCTACGCACCGCCCCCCAGCACCCAATCTATCAGAGTGCAGCAGCCATCCCCTCGCCCGGAAGGGACGGACTACGGACTTCAGGGAGGGCAAGGCGAGGGAACACTCACCAGTCCCCATCGAGGGAACAGCATTGGAGAGGGTGAGCAGTTCCAGGTCCCCGGGCGTCAACGACTCTGAGGGTCTACCCTGGGCCCAGCCTGTCCAGGCAGCCACGAAAGAGGGTGCGACGGCAGCTATAATTCGTCAGGGGCTTGAGGAGGCTCAGCCTGTCACCCCAAAGACCCTCACGGGTCTCAGTGGAGGATTCTGACTGGCTGCATCACAGGGGCCACTGCACAGGGTCAGAAAAGGTGCTGAGGGTTGTAAACTCAGCCAGATCCATCATGGGCACCATCCTCCCCACCATCGAGGACACCTTCAAAAGGCAATGCCTCAAGACGGTGGCATCCGTCATGAAGGACCCCCCATCACCCAGGACGTGATGGTTCGGTTAGGGTGAGGGTGACGGTTAGGTCTCTGCTCTGTATATTTGAATGCTTGGAGCACTGTGGGGAAAGGTGACGGTCATAGAGCATGGGTCAGCACAGGGAAACCTCGACGCTGTGGCCGTGACTGAAACTTGGTTGAGAGACGGGCTTGCGAAGTTTTAGGAAAGGTAGAGAGGGCAGTGGAAAGGGTGGTGGTGATTGGGGTGGGATGGGGGAGGATACACAGAACTCATCAGGGTCAGTATCACAGCTGTACTCAGGGGAGACATAATGGAGGGGTCAGACTCCGAGTCCATTTGGGTAGAGCTCAGGAATAGGAAGGATGCAATCTCACTGATGGGACTGTACAACAGATGCACCCCTCCTCCCCCCTCGCCAGTAGCCAGCGGGAGGTATGTAATAAGAGTAAGGGAAATGTGTAAAAATAATAGGGTTGTTGTCATGGGGGTTTCAACTTTCCCAGCGTAAACCGGGATTTTCTTCGTGCACGTAGGTGAGATGGAGAAGAATTTGTTAAGTGTATCCAGGAGGGTTTCTTAAATCAATATGTGGACGGTCCATCGAGAGGAGGGACTGGACCTGGTGTTAGGTAGTGATCCTGACCTTTCAGTGGGTGAGCAGTTGGGAAACGGTGACCACAACTCCTTAACTATCAGGATAGCATTAGATAAGGATAGGTATGGTCCTTGCAGGAGAGATTTAAGTTGGAGCAGGGCAATAGGCAGAAACTAGGGAGAGTTTATTGGGAACGGCTGTTTCTCAGGCAAGCCCGCATCTGACTTGTGGAGGGGCCTTTAGGATCAATTGCATAGAGTACGGGACAGGAACGTTCCCGTCAGAACGAAGGACGAGGACGGAAAGGTAGGAGAGCTTCCGATGCCGAGACAAGATGATTTTAGTCAGGTAGGGAAAAGGAAACGCGTGTAAAGATTATGAGGGTAGAATCAAATAGAGCCCTTGAGGAGTATGACGAAGCCAACAAAGAACTAAGGAAGGGAATTTGGGAAAGCCAAGAGGGGCCATGAAAAGTCCTTGGCAAGTAGGGTCCAGGTGACCAAGGCATTCTATACATACATCAAGAGCAAGAGGATAACTCCAGGGAGGCTGGGACCACCCGAGGATAAGGGGGAGGATATCTGCTTCGAGGCGGAAGATGTGGGTCCTCAATGAGTACATCGCTTCAGCATATGCCAAGGAGAAGGACGTGGAGGATAGGGAGATCAGTCCCGAGCGTAGTGATATGCTCAGGCATTTCGAGGTAACGGAGGAGGTAGTGTTGAGTCTCTTAAAGGAGCATTAAGGTGGATGTCCGGAAAGCCTGTTGGGATATACCCCAGGAATAGAGAGAGCCAAGAGAAGATATTGCTGGGGCCTTGACCAATAACCTTGTGTCCTCTCTCGCCACAGGGGAAGACCCAGAGGACTAGCAGGCAGCTGATGTTGTTTCACGATACAAGAAGGGAATCAGCAACTATAGAAAGCCCTGATTTACTTTCTTCATTGAGTTTTCGGCGAGGTGACGAGGGTGATTGATGAAGGTAGACCTGTGGACAATATCTACTTGGACTGGACAAAGCCCGTCGTGGGAGGCTCATCCAGAAGGTCAAGGTGCATGAGATCCATGGTGAACTGGCCGCTTCAGAGGGTAAACTCACGCAAACTCTTCCCCCTCAGATTGGGTGGGACTAGGACTAGAGGTCACAGTTTAAGGGTGCAAGGTGAAATATTTAAGGGGAACCTGAGGGAGAACTTCTTCACTTCGAGGGAGATCAGAGCGAGGAATGACGCGGGGAAGGCAGGTCTAATTGTAACATTGAGGAGAGGTTTGGATAGGTACATGTGTGGGAGAGGTTTAGAAAGATATGGTTCACGTTCAGGTAGATGGAACGAGGTAGGATACTGGTTAGCGTGGACTAGATGGGCCGAAGGACCTCATACTGAGCTGTGGTGCTGTATGATTTTGCAACTCTGTGTCTGACCCCGAGAGTGTGTGGTGGGACGGTATGGAGGAAGCTTCACTGTGTGTCTGACCCCGGGAGTTTGTGACGGGACGGTGCGGAGAGAGATTCACTCTGTTTCTGACCCCGGGAGTATGTGATGGGATGGTGCGGAGGGAGCTTCACTCTGTGTCTGACCCCGGGAGTGTGTGACGGGACGGTGCGGAGGGAGCTTCACTCTGTGTCTGACCCCGGGAGTTTGTGATGGGATGGTGCGGAGGGAGATTCACTCTGTAGTCTGACCCCGGGAGTGTGTGATGGGTCGGTGTGGAGGGAGTTTCACTCTGTGTCTGACCCCGGGAGTGTGTGATGGGACGGTGTGGAGGGAGTTTCACTCTGTGTCTGACCCCGGGAGTGTGTGATGGGACGGTGCGGAGGGAGATTCACTCTGTGTCTGACCCCGGGAGTGTGTGACGGGACAGTGTGAACACTCACTTCATGGTGGTGGTGAGCTTGAGGGGACGAACTCCTGGGGTGGCGTAGCGGAGAGCGTTGCGATAGGTGACGTGCTCAATGGCTCGGTTAATGTTCTCGATGTCGTCTCCCTCCAAGACAAGCTGCGTCTGCGAAGGGTTAATGTGGACCTGAGGGGCAGGAGCAAATGTGGAGCGAGGGAGCAGGGGAGCGGGAGAGCGGAGGGGTGTGAGGGAGGTAAAGGAGGGTAAGCGAGTTGGGGTGAGATGGAGGGAGAAAGGGCGGGGGAGGAGGAGTTGGGGAGGTAGGAGCACGAGAGGGGAAGCAAGGGGAGAGGGGACGAAGAGAGATGGGGGTGTTAATGGAGGGGTGAGAGAGGGAGGGGGTGAGATGGAGAAGGGGAAGGTGGAGAATGGAGAGGTGGAGGAGAGAGATGGGGAGAAGGGGGAGGCGTGGAAGGTGTTGGGGAGGGGGAGCACGAGAGGTGAGGCAGAAGGTGGAAGAGAGGGGAGGAGAGAGGAAAGGGAAGCACAGTTAATATGTGATCCACCCACTCAGCTCAACCCAGGGTCACTAGATCCCTCCCCACCTGGGACAAAGGATTTCCTACCCCCAGGGGCAGTAGATTCCTCAACATCTGAGCCGAAGGATCTCCCATCCCAAGGTCAATAGTTCCCTCGGGACAAAGGATCGCCAACCCAGGGCGATAGACCCCTCACCAGTTGGGCCAAATAATCTCCACCCTTAGGTCTGTAGATCCTTCAGAACCTGGGCCAAAGGGTCTCCACTCCCCAGGTCCGTAGATCCCTCACCAACTGGTCCAAAGGATCTCCACCCCTGGGTCAGTACATCTCCCAACTCCTGAATCAGTGAATCACTCCACCCTGGATCAGTGGATCCCCCCCAGCTCCTGGGTGAATGGATCCCTCGCCCGCGTCAGTAAATCTGACACCCACATGTCAGTACATCCCTCACCTTCTGTTCCAGTAGATTCCTCACCCCCTGGGACTGTCTGACCAGCTCTGCATGATCAGACCCCTCACCCCCAGCTAAGTGGTTCTCCCAGCCCTGTGTGAGCAGATCCCTCACCCCCAGGTGAGCAGATCCCTCACCCCCGGGTGAGCAGATCCCTTCCGCTCCCTCTGGGACAACGTACCTTCATGCCTTTGCCCAGACTCTCGAAGTCACTGAAGTCGAGCCCTTCCCTGCAGGAGTAGAGACACTCGAGAACCTGGTGACCATCCATGGGTCCCGGCCTTATCGTCACCCCGGCCAGCAGCGCCGTCAATAACCGTTCCAGAGGGGGCTCCTGTGAGGCTGCAGAGGGCAGGGGAGGGCGGCACTCGGTCAGCATCACAGTCTGCGGCATTCCTTCCATCGTCCCTCTGTTCCCTCTCCTCCCCTCCCTCACTGCCCCTCCTCACCCCTCCCTCCTTCACCTCCCCTACCTCTCCTCCCCTCCCTCACTCCCCCTCCTTACACCCTCCATCCTTCACCTCCCCTGCCTCTCCTCACCCCCTCTCTCCTTCACCTCCCCTACCTCTCCTCTCCTCCCTCACGGCCCCTCCTCACCCTTTCTGCTCCCTACCTCATTGCCCCTACCTCTGCTCTCCACCCTCACAGCCCTTCCTCAGCTTCCCCTCCCTCTCCTCCAGTACCCACCTCCCCTCCCCTTACTCACTGCCCCTCCCTCACCTAACTTACTTCCCCTCCCTTCACTCCTCCCTCATTGCCCCCCTCAATTCCCTTCCTTTATCTCTCCTCCCTCACCTCTGCTCTTTCAGCATCTCACCCTCCACTCCATTCTTCCCTGGCTTCCCTCATTGCCTCTGTAACACCACACCCTCCCTCACTTCCCCTCCTCTCAGCTCACTAATCACTCACCGTCCTCCTGTGCTTCCCCTCCCCTCTGCTCACTCCTCACTCACTGACCCTCCCTCACATCTTGTCCACTCCTTTCCCTCCCTCATCACTTCGCCTCCCACCCCTCCCTTCTCTTCCGCACCCACACGACATTCCCTCCACTCCCAACTCCTTCGCTGACCCTTCCTCAATCCCTCTCCCTCACTTCTCCTCCGATCCCTACCCTACCTCCCGTTCACTCTTTCACCATCTCTCCCTCCCCTCCTTCCACAACACTACCCCCGCCCTCGGCGCCGCAGAGAAGGAGGGCTGGTTAGCAGCTCAGAAGATGACGTGAGCATCTTGAAGGATGCAAGGGTGCAGGATCCAGGGGTTGAATAGAAGAGACGGTCTTTACCTGGGGGGACATCGCGGAGGGCAGATTAGTGAGCTGAGAAGGTGGGAGATGAGTGGAGGGGACGACGAGGGTCTTTACCTGAGGGATTGGGGAAGGGAGAAGATGGGAGATGGGTGGAGGGGATGACGGGGGTCTTTACCTGGGGGGACATCGGGGAGGGGAGAAGGTGGGAGATGGGTGGAGGGGACGACGGGGGTCTTTACCTAAGGGGTTGGGGAAGGGAGAAGGTGGGAGATGGGTGGAGGGGACGACGGGGTCTTTACCTGGGACATCGAGGAGAGGAGAAGGTGGGAGATGGGTGGAGGGGACGATGGGGGTCTTTACCTGGGGGGACATCGCGGAGGGGAGAAGGTGGGAGATGAGTGGAGGGGATGACGAGGGTCTTTACCTGAGGAATTGGGGAAGGGAGAAGGTGGGAGATGGGTTGAGGGGACGACGGGGGTCTTTACCTGGGGGGGCATCGGGGAGGGGGGAAGGTGGGAGATAGGTGGAGGGTACGATGGGGGTCTTTACCTGGGGGGGCATCGGGGAGGGGGGAAGGTGGGAGATAGGTGGAGGGTACGACGGGGGTCTTTACCTGGGGGGACATCGGGGAGGGGAGAAGGTGGGAGATGGGTGGAGGGGACGACGGGGGTCTTTACCTAAGGGGTTGGGGAAGGGAGAAGGTGGAAGATGGGTGGAGGGGACGACGGGGTCTTTACCTGGGACATCGAGGAGAGGAGAAGGTGGGAGATGGGTGGAGGGGACGATGGGGGTCTTTACCTGGGGGGACATCGCGGAGGGGAGAAGGTGGGAGATGAGTGGAGGGGACGACGAGGGTCTTTACCTGAGGAATTGGGGAAGGGAGAAGGTGGGAGATGGATGGAGGGGACGACGGGGGTCTTTACCTGGGGGGGGCATCGGGGAGGGGGGAAGGTGGGAGATAGGTGGAGGGTACGATGGGGGTCTTTACCTGGGGGGACATCGGGGAGGGGAGAAGGTGGGAGATGGGTGGAGAGGACGACGGGGGTCTTTACCTGGGGGGACATCGGGGAGGGGAGAAGGTGGGAGATGGGTGGAGAGGACGACGGGGGTCTTTACCTAAGGCATTGGGGAAGGGAGAAGGTGGGAGATGGGTGGAGGGGACGACGGGGGTCTTTACCTGGGGGGGCATTGGGGAGGGGTGAAGGTGGGAGATGAGTGGAGGGGACAACGAGGGTCTTTACCTGAGGGATTGGAGAAGGGAGAAGGTGGGAGATGGGTGGAGGGGACGACGGGGGTGTTTACTGGGGGATCGGAGAGGGGAGAAGGTGAGAGATGGGTGGAGGGGATGACGGGGGTGTTTACTGGGGGATCGGAGAGGGGAGAAGGTGGGAGATGGGTGGAGGGGACGACGGGAGTCTTTACCTGGGGGGACATTGGGGAGGGGGGAAGGTGGGAGATGGGTGGAGGGGACGACGGGGGTCTTTACCTGGGGGATCGGGGAGGGGAGAAGGTGGGCGATGGGTGGAGGGGACGATGGCGGTCTTTACCTGGGGGGACATCGGGGAGGGGGGAAGCTGGGAGATGAGCGGAAGGGACGACGAGGGTCTTTACCTGGGGAATCAGGGAGGGGAGAAGGTGGGAGATGGGTGGAGGGGACGACGGGGGTCTTTACCTGGGAGATCGGGGAGGGGAGAAGGTGAGGGATGGGTGGAGGGGACGACGGGGGTCTTCACCTGGGGGATCGGGGAGAGGAGGAGGTGGGAGATGGGTGGAGGGGACGACGGGGGTCTTAACCTGGGGGGACATCGGGGAGGGGGGAAGGTGGGAGATGGGTGGAGGGGACGACGGGGGTCTTTACCTGGGAGATCGGAGAGGGGAGAAGGTGGGAGATGGGTGGAGGGGACGACGGGGGTCTTTACCTGGGGGGAGATCCGGGAGGGGGGAAGGTGGGAGATGGGTGGAGGGGACGACAGGGGGTCTTTACCTGGGGGATCGGGGAGGGGAGAAGGTGAGGGATGGTGGAGGGGAGGACCGGTGTCTTTACCTGGGAGATCGGGGAAGGGAAAAGGTGGGAGATGGGTGGAGAGGACGACGGGGGTCTTTACCTCAGGGATCGGGGAGGGGAGAAGGTGGGAGATGAGTGGAGGGGACGACGGGGGTCTTTACCTGGGGGGAGATCAGGGAGGGGGGAAGGTGGGAGATGGGTGGAAGGGACGATGGGGGTCTTTACCTGGGGGGAAATCAGGGAGGGGGGAAGGAGGGAGATGGGTGGAGGGGATGACAGGGGTCTTTACCTGGGGGATCAGGGAGGGGAGAAGGTGGGAGATGGGTGGAGGGGATGATGGGGGTCTTTACCTGGGGGATCAGGTAGGGGGGAAGGTGGGAGATGGGTGGGGGTCTTTACCTGGGGTGAGATCAGGGAGGGGAGAAGGTGAGGGATGGGTGGAGGGGACGATGGGGGTCTTTACCTGGGAGATCGGGGAGGGGAGAAGGTGGGAGATAGGTGGAGGGGACGACGGGGGTCTTTACCTGGAAGATCGGGGAGGGGTGAAGGTGGGAGATGGGTGGAGGGGACGACCTGGGTCTTTACCTGAGGGGAGATGCGGGAGGGGGGAAGGTGGGAGATGGGTGGAGGGGACGACCTGGGTCTTTACCTGGGGGGAGATCCCGGAGGGGGGAAGGTGGGAGATGGGTGGAGGGGACGACGGGTGTCTTTACCTCGTGGATCGGGGAGGGGAGAGGGTGGGAGATGGGCGGAGGGGACGACGGGGGTCTTTACACGGGGGATCGGGGAGGGGAGATGGTGGGAGATGGGTGGAGGGGACGAATGGGGTCTTTACCTGGGAGATCGGAGAGCGGGGTAGGTGGGAGATGGGTGGAGGGGACGACAGGGGTCTTTACCCGGTGGGACATCGGGGAGGGGGGAAGGTGGGAGATGAGCGGAAGGGACAACGGGGGTCTTTACCTGGGGAATCAGGGAGGGGAGATGGTGGGAGATGGGTGGAAGGGACGACGGGGGTCTTTACCTGGGGGGACATCGGGGAGGGGAGAAGGTGGGAGATGGGTGGAGGGAACGACGGGGGTCTTTACCTGGGGGGAGATCCGGGAGGGGGGAAGGTGGGAGATGGGTGGAGGGGACGACGGGGGTCTTTACCTGGGGGACATCGGGGAGGGGAGAAGGTGGGAGATGAGTGGAGGGGACGACGGGGGGTCTTTACCTGGGGGATCGGGGAGGGGAGAAGGTGAGGGATGGTGGAGGGGAGGACCGGTGTCTTTACCTGGGAGATCGGGGAAGGGAAAAGGTGGGAGATGGGTGGAGAGGACGACGGGGGTCTTTACCTCGGGGATCGGGGAGGGGAGAAGGTGGGAGATGAGTGGAGGGGACGACGGGGGTCTTTACCTGAGGGATCGGGGAGGGGAGAAGGTGGGAGATGGGTGGAGGGGACAACGGGGGTCTTTACCTGGGGGATCGGGGAGAGGAGGAGGTGGGAGATGGGTGGAGGGGACAACGGGGGTCTTTACCTGGGGGGAGATCAGGGAGGGGAGAAGGTGGGAGATGGGTGGAGGGGACAACGGGGGTCTTTACCTGGGGGGACATCGGGGAGGGGGGAAGATGGGAGATGGGTGGAGGGGACGACGGGGGTCTTTACCTGGGGGGACATCGGGGAGGGGGGAAGATGGGAGATGGGTGGAGGGGACGATGGGGGTCTTTACCTGGGGGATCAGGGATGGGGGAAGGTGGGAGATGATTGAAGGGGACGACGGGGGTCTTTACCTGGGGGGAGATCGGGGAGGGGGGAAGGAGGGAGATGGGTGGAGGGGATGACGGGGGTCTTTACCTGGGGGATCAGGGAGGGGGGAAGGTGGGAGATGGGTGGAGGGGACAACGGGGGTCTTTACCTGGGGGATTGGGGAGGGGGGAAGATGGGAGATGGGTGGGGGGACGACGGGGGTCTTTACCTGTGGGGAGATCGGGGAGGGGAGAAGGTGGGAGATGGGTGGAGGGGACGACAGGGGTCTTTACCTGGGGGGAGATCGGGGAGGGGAGAAGGTGGGAGATGGGTGGAGGGGACGACGCGGGTCTTTACCTGGGGGGAGATCGGGGAGGGGAGAAGGTGGGAGATGGGTGGAGGGGACGATGGGGGTCTTTACCTGGGGGGAGATCGGGGAGGGGAGAAGGTGGGAGATGGGTGGAGGGGATGACGGGGGTCTTTACCTGGGGGGAGATCGGGGAGGGGAGAAGGTGAGGGATGGGTGGAGGGGACGACGGGGGTCTTTACCTGGGGGGAGATCGGGGAGGGGAGAAGGTGGGAGATGAGTGGAGGGGACGACGGGGGTCTTTACCTGGGGGGAGATCAGGGAGGGGGGAAGGTGGGAGATGGGTGGAAGGGACGACGGGGGTCTTTACCTGGGGGGACATCGGGGAGGGGGGAAGATGGGAGATGGGTGGAGGGGACGACGGGGGTCTTTACCTGGGGGATCAGGGATGGGGGAAGGTGGGAGATGGGTGAAGGGGATGACGGGGGTCTTTACCTGGGGGGAGATCGGGGAAGGGAGAAGGTGGGAGATGGGTGGAGGGGACGACGGGGGTCTTTACCTGGGGGATCGGGGAGAGGAGGAGGTGGGAGATGGGTGGAGGGGACAACGGGGGTCTTTACCTGGGGGGAGATCGGGGAGGGGAGAAGGTGGGAGATGGGTGGAGGGGACAACGGGGGTCTTTACCTGGGGGGACATCGGGGAGGGGGGAAGATGGGAGATGGGTGGAGGGGACGACGGGGGTCTTTGCCTGGGGGGACATCGGGGAGGGGGGAAGATGGGAGATGGGTGGAGGGGACGACGGGGGTCTTTACCTGGGGGATCAGGGATGGGGGAAGGTGGGAGATGATTGAAGGGGACGACGGGGGTCTTTACCTGGGGGGAGATCGGGGAGGGGGGAAGGAGGGAGATGGGTGGAGGGGATGACGGGGGTCTTTACCTGGGGGATCAGGGAGGGGGGAAGGTGGGAGATGGGTGGAGGGGACAACGGGGGTCTTTACCTGGGGGATTGGGGAGGGGGGAAGATGGGAGATGGGTGGGGGGACGACGGGGGTCTTTACCTGTGGGGAGATCGGGGAGGGGAGAAGGTGGGAGATGGGTGGAGGGGACGACAGGGGTCTTTACCTGGGGGGAGATCGGGGAGGGGAGAAGGTGGGAAATGGGTGGAGGGGACGACGCGGGTCTTTACCTGGGGGGAGATCGGGGAGGGGAGAAGGTGGGAGATGGGTGGAGGGGACGATGGGGGTCTTTACCTGGGGGGAGATCGGGGAGGGGAGAAGGTGGGAGATGGGTGGAGGGGACGACGGGGGTCTTTACCTGGGGGGAGATCGGGGAGGGGAGAAGGTGAGGGATGGGTGGAGGGGACAACGGGGGTCTTTACCTGGGGGATCGGGGAGAGGAGTAGGTGGGAGATGGGTGGAGGGGACGACGGGGGTCTTTACCTGGGGGGAGATCGGGGAGGGGAGAAGGTGGGAGATGGGTGGAGGGGACGACGGGGGTCTTTACCTGGGGGGAGATCGGGGAGGGGAGAAGGTGAGGGATGGGTGGAGGGGACAACGGGGGTCTTTACCTGGGGGAACGTCGGTGATGTTGTTTGTTTCTGTCCAGATCTCATCTGCGGAGAGAAAATCAAACAGTGTCTTGAGAGAGGGAGAGAGAGAGATGGGGGGGGAGTGGGTGAGAGAGTGTGGGAGAGACTGAGTGAGAAAAAGGGAGGGGACAGCGAGAAAGAGAGAGACAAAGAGAGGGA
This sequence comes from Mobula birostris, assembly GCF_030028105.1. NCBI lineage: Eukaryota > Metazoa > Chordata > Chondrichthyes > Myliobatiformes > Myliobatidae > Mobula > Mobula birostris. The sequence goes on from NC_092382.1 coordinate 94,908,270, forward strand.
CAGCGAGGAAAAAATCAGTCAGGGAGTGAGATAGAGAGACAGCAGAGAGACGGGGTACAGAGATTAAGTACAGAGAGATGGAAAGAGGGAGAGGGACAGAGAGAGAGGGTGAAAGAGTAACAGAGAGCGAGGTACACAGCGTGAGAGTGAGACACAGTGATATATATATATATATAGAGAGAGAGAGAGAGTGAGAGAGAGAGAGAGAGAGAAAGAGTGAGAGAGACAAATAGAGTGGGAGAAAGTGAAAGTGAGAAGCAAGAGTGAGATGGAGGTGAGACAGAGAGGGGGATAGAGAGAGAGAAATTGAGACCGAATGTGTTGACAGTGAGGGGAGGGAGTCTGAGCTAAAGTGGGATAGAGCGGGAGAGGGGGAAGGGTAGATAAAGAGAGAGTGAAGTGGAGAGATGAAGAGAGAATGGGGTGTGCTGAGCAGGAGGGGTATGAGAGAGAGTGGAGTGGAAAGGAAGAGGGAGAGTGGGGGAGGGAGAAAGATAATGGAGACAGAAAGAGGGGCAAGATGAGAGAGTGGGAGATAGGAGGGGAGGGAGTGACAGAGAGAGAGAGAAAGTGGGAAGGGAGAGAGAGGGCAGAAGGGATTGTGACGGTGAGAGAGGGAGAAGGAGAGAGGGAGGGAGGGAGAAGGGTGTGGTGAGAGTGGCGGGATCTGAGAGGGGCAGGAAGGGCAGAATGAGAGAGGGTGGGGAGAGAGAGAGCTATGTGAGAGGGGGAGAGTGGAGAGAGAGTAGGAAGGAAAAGGGAGGAAGAGAGAGAGGGGTGTAGAGAGAGTGTAAAGGGGCGAGGGAAGGGAAGAAGGGAAGGAGAGAGAAGAAAAAAGCTGGGGGAGATATCAAGGCAAGGGAGGGAGGGAAAGTGGAAGAGGGGAGGGGGAGAGATGAGAGAGAGGGAGTGAGTGAGATGAGGAAGGGGAGAGAGGGAAGAAGAGGAGTGAGTTTAGGGAGAGAGAGGTGAGGAGTGTGTGAGAGAGATAAAGGGAGTGGGGAGAGAGCAATGGAGAGTGCCAGAGAGCTGGGGCGAAAATGAGAGTGAGAGAGTGAGTGTGAGATAGAGAGAGTAAGAGTGTGTGTGTGAGAGAGAGAGAGAGAGAGAGAGAGAGAGAGAGTGAGAGAAAATGAATGAGAACTAGAGAGAACTTTCCGAGAAGTCTGGGAAGATTCAGCATTAGACCAAAAACTTTCAAAGACTTTTATAGGTACAGAGCGGAGAGTATCCTGACTGGTGCATCGCAGCCCAGTATGGAATGCCCAAGATTGGAAAAGCCAACAAACGGTGTTGGATACAGCCCAGTCCGACACAGGGAAAGCCCTCCCCATCAGTGAACACATCTACAAGGAGCACCACCATGAGGAAGCAGCTTCCATTGAGGACCCACCACCCAGGGCATGCTCTCCACTCACTGCTACCATGTGGCAGCAGGTTCAGAAGTGTTATGTCCCACCCCACAGGTTCGGGAACAGCTGTAGCCCGACAGCATTAAGGCAACAGAAGGGAATGTCGGATATCTTTGCATCCTCTTTAGCCGTGAACGAGAATGCCGTGCGGACCTTGGGCCAACCCAACCCCGCCCTCCTGCTCAGCCTTCCGATTTCCTGTCGTCCATGTGCCTGGCGAAGAGTTTGTTAAACGTCTCTGACGTATCCCCTCTCCCCCCACCCTGACGGTGTGACCCCCGCACCCGTCTCTAATAGTCTGTGCTGGGCTAATAGACTAATAGGCTAACAGACTGATAGGCTGCCGCCTTCACCCGGTCTCTCCGTGGTCAAAAGAGCATAAAACACTGGAGCTCAGCAAGGCCATTCAGCCCCCTGAGTCTGCACCACCTCTTCATCATGGCTGACTTACTATCCCTCTCAACTCCATTCTCCTCCCTTCCCCCACCCCACCCCCCGTAACCTTTGATGCCCTGACTCAGGGCTCCCCAACCTTCTTTGCACCGCAGACCGGTGTAATATTGACAATATTCTTGCGGACCAGCTGACCGGGGAGGGGGTGTTCAAGTGGGGTTAAACTCACCTCAACATGTCTTTTACAGTTGGGGTTGCCAACCTTCTCACTCCCAAATAAGGGACAAAAGTAGCAGTCAAATCCCGGGACACTTTACCCCAGGAAAGACGACCATGACCATGAAGCCTTGCGCGGGCACCTGTGTGCGCATGTGTGTACGTGTACGTGCCGATTTATTTCCTACAAATCGGCTTTGGCTTAATCTTCCCGATTCTGTTAAGTGAAACTACACTGTACATACATTATTTCTACCTGTGTATTTATTATTTCATTCCTGCTTTTACTATATGTTAGTGTTAGTTTAGGTTTTATGTGTTATTTGGTATGATTTGGTAGGTTATTTCAAGCTCAACAGTGCGTGATGACAGGGAATGAGGAAAGGTGCAGCTGACTCATATCGTTTCATATCGACAAATCATATCGTTTCCTCACAGCCCAGTAGCACATGCTTTGCTTGGGGACTGCTGGCCCAACTGATTAAGAACCTCTCAACCTCAGCTTTAAATATACCTCATGATTTGAATTCTACAGATTCACCCCCGTCTGCCTCACGAAATTCCCCCTCCTCTGTCCTACAGGGACGTCCTTCTGATCTGAGCCACGGCCACGAGCTGGAGGAGTGGCTTGACAGAAGCGTGAAGAGAGGGAACCCCTGCCAGACCGAACGGCGACCAGGGATGGGGCTGACCCCGAATTCCGCCTGCGACCCGCTCTGGCCCCGTGTTCCAGCAGGAAGTAGCGGGCCGCTGCTCCCCAGTCCTCGCGAGGAGATGGAGCGGGGGTAGTGGGTGTCCGGGGGAGTGGGGGGGGGGGGGGGCCGCACTCACCTGTCCAGCAGGCTCCAATGACCAGGCGAGGCTGAGGCCTGGGTGGACGGAAGGGGCCGCTCTCCATGACCAAGGCGGGCTCGAAGGTCACGCCGTCTACGTAGAGGACCACGGTGGGGAACTGGAGGCTCAGGGCGTAGTGGTGCCACTCGTCGTCGCAGACCTGGGTGTGGAGAGAAGGGAGGAGAGGGTCATTGGGGCGGGGGTTAAGGCCCGGCCTTGGGGTGACCCCAAAGGTCAGCCCTTGGCATCACCTTTCCTGCCCTCTGTACAAGTACGGGTGCGGACAGGTCCCATGAGAAAACTTACGTCAAAAAGCATCGCAGGCTCGGAGCATCAGGCAAGCAGTGTTCATGCAAACTTGTGCGTACAATTTACAAGGAAGAGCACGATGAAAGGCTCAAAGTAAAATTTAATGAGATTCTTTTTCCTGTGGGCACACTCAGCAAATCTACAGAACAGTAACTGTAAACAGGATCAATGAACGACAAACTGTGCGAATACAGATATAAATAAATAAAAATAAACAACGAGGGCATGAAATAACAAGGGGAGTCCTCAGAGTGAGACCATCGGTTGTGGGAATCTCAATAGAATGAGAGTGGTTATCCCCTTTTGTTCGAGAGCCTGATGGTTGAGGGGTAGTAACTGTTCCTGAACCTGGTGGTGTGACTCCTGAGACTCCTGTACCTCCTTCCTGATGACAGCAGTGAGAAAAGAGCACGGCCTGGGGGGTGAGGATCTCTGACGATGGATGCTGCTTTTCTACGGCAACGTTTCCTGTAGATGTGCTCAATGGTTGGGAGGGGTTTACCCGGGATGTACCGGGCCCAATCCACTACCCTTTGTAGGATTTTCCGCTCAAAGTCATTGGTGTTCCCGTACCAGGGCGTAACGCAGCCAGTCAGCACACTTTCCGCCACACAGCTACAGGAGTTTGCCAAGGTTTTCGGTGACATGACGAACCTCCACACACTCCTGAGGAAGTAGAGACTCTGTCGTGCTTTCTTCGCAATAATAGGTCCTCTGAGATGTTGACACCCAGGAATTTAAAGTTACTGACCCCCTCCACCTCTGATCCCCCAGTGATTACTGTCTCCTGGACCTCAGGCTTCCCTCTGCTGAAGCCTACAGTCAGTCCCTTGGTCTTACTGACACTGAGTGAGAGGTGGTTGTTATTAAACCACTCAGACAAGTTTTCAGTCCCCCACCCGCATGCTGATTTATCATCCCCTTTGATACGGCCCAGAGCGGTGAGATAAAGTTGACCCCAGTTCACGATTGTCGCGGTGCTGCTGTACGCTGGAGGTGCTGTCTCAGAGGCAAGCGTCAGTTGTGGGCGAAGTGGCTGTCACTAAGTCTGCGTCCCGAGCTCCACTTGCTCTTCACCGGCCCGGGGCCTGTCCGCCCGTTTGCCAGGGCCCAAACCGGCCTGTTGTACAGCGGAGAGGGGGCGGGGGGGCCTTACGCCTGTCGGTCAGGCCCGCGTGTGCCCGTAATGCAGTCCCTGCTGGTCTGTAATGCAGCTCTGCATTCCTGCAATATCATTACATCTGTAGTACAGATCTGTAATGCAGAAATGTACTGCATCAGCCTCTAATCTGGGTTTGTATTGCAGATCAAAATCGCAGAGCCTCATGCCTGTAATAAGGCCCTGTACACCGGTAACAAAGGCCAGTATGCTTATAATGTAGACCCATATGCCTGTTATATGGACCCGTATGCCTGTAATGCAGACCCATATGCCTGTAATATAGACCCATATGCCTGTAATGCAGGACTGTAGGCTTGTAACCAAGGCAAGTATGCTTGTAATTCAGACCCACATACCTGTAATGCAGATCTGTAAGCCTGTAATGCACGTTCATGCCTGCGCTGCGGAGCCCAAGCGACTAGCTCAGGTTTGTAACAGCTGTACCTCAGGCTCGTATGCCTGTTATTCAGCACCAGCTCCACAGCGTTAGACATCAGGAACCCGAGGTGATGCCTCGCTTCGGACCCCTCGTATCTCTCCCCGCCTGACCACATCTCATCCTAATGGCGGCCTCCCCACACCACCCCCTTACCCCATCCACAGTCAATTCTCTCTCCCTGCACAATTTCACGTGCCATTTATAATCTGTGTGAGACCAGTAACTTTGTGACTATAATGTTACTGCAAACAGGGTTATCACCGTACCAGGGCCTCACTCAACTGTTCAACAGGGCAATGAACTTCTCGCAGACATGTGTCTCCCTCTCCCCCCTGTCTCAGTCTCCTTCTCCCTCTCCGTCTCTCTCCCCTCCCACCCACCTCCCCCTTCCCATCCCTATCCTCAGTCTTTTCCCCTCCCTATCTCACCCTCTCTCCCTCCCATCTCCCCTTCCCCTTCTTGTCTCCCCCTCCCTCCTTCCTGCCTCCCCTTTCCACCTTACCACTTCCCATTGCCCCTTCCCGTCTCCCCACTGCCTCCTTCCTGTCTCTCCCTCCTTTCAGTCTCCCCCTTCCCCTTCCCATCTCTCCCTCCCTTCTTCCTGACTCCCCCTCCCTCCTTCCCATCACCCCCTCTCCTTCCCGTCTCTCCTTTCCCTCCCATCTCCCCCTCTCCCTCCTTCCCATCTCCCCATTCCCGCGCCTCCCCTTTCTCCTGTCTCTCGCCCCCTTCCCATTCCCCACTCCCCTTCCCGTCTCCTCGCTCACACCCCTCCCCTATTATCACCACCTCCCTCACTTCTCCCCCGCCCCTTCCAGTCTGCCCACCCCACCGTCCCGTGGCATCCGTCCCCCCCCCCGACAGGCTTCACTTGGCCTACTCTTGCACCCATGGCAACCAGCACCAGGGTTGACTGACGCTTCCTGCTGTTCCCACGGCAACAGGTTCAGGTGACTTCCTGCTGCTCTGAAATCATCCAGCACACATTTGTGTTTCCATGGCAACCAACTTGGAAGCTTCCTGTTCCCTCCATCACAGGCTGAGTCACAGTGGAGGACCCGGCCTACAGCTGTTCCTATGGTAACAAATGGTGGGGGAGAGGGGTTTGGTGTGCTTGGTTTGTGCTTACATGGTAACCTACTCAAAGTGGCCCGTCAGGCTCACTCCTGTTCCCATAACAACGGACCCAGCATGGATACCGCCTGCTCCCGTGCCACGGTGACAGAGCTCATCCCCACAGCAGCAGACTCCACAAGAACCCGGTGCCGTTTCCACGGCAACAAGCCCGGCAGGGACGCACCTCGTTCCCGTGGCAACCCAGGCCCGGCAGGCTCACCTCTCGTTGCCGAGGGAACAGGCCGCTCCCACGGTGACCGACACACGCCGTCGCTGCGGTGACAGGTGCAGCAACCTGTTCCACCAGTCCAGGCGGCCCCTGTCACAACACCCCAGCGGCCGGCCTCTCTCCTCCCCCCTCCGGGATGTCACTCCCCTCCGCCGAGTCTGGCCCCGAGTCCACCTGCACCATTTACAAACACCCCCACCCCACCCCATCCGTACCGCCCCAGGGGCGACAAGCCTCCCCCCACTCCCTCGGCCGTTACCTGCTCCAGCTTCCAGCGGAACTTGACCGGACGAGTGCTCCCCAGCTGGGGCCAGTAGAGGAAGGAGACACGGGGCCCGTGGACGGTCAAGGCGTAGTGCGCGTAGCCCGAGTCTGAGGGGGCAGAGAGGGCAGGGGGTGGGGAGAGGGGAGGGAGTGGGGTAGGGAGTTGGAGAGCGAGGCAGAGGACGGGGGAAGGAGGGGTGGGGAGAGAGGGGAAAGGGAGAGGAGGATGAAAGCGGAGAGGGGAAAGGGCAGGAAGTGGGTGAATGGGGAAAGGGGAAGAGGAGAGGGCAATGTGAGGAGGGGGGAAAGGTTGGTGATGGGGAAAGGGTCAAGAATGGAAAGGGTGCAGAGGGGGAAGATGGAAAGGGAGGAAGGGGGAACAAAGGAGGTGGAAAGGGGGGAAAGGAGAGCAGGAAAAGTGAAAGGGGAGAGAGTGAAAGAGGGAAAGAAGGGGAGAGGGAAAGAGGGAAGGGGAAAAGGGAGAGGGGGAGGTGGGAAAGAGGGAGAGGGTGGAGAAGGGGAAGAGGGTTTAGAGGGGAAAGGGAGAAAGAGGAGAGTGTGACAAGGGTAAATCTGTGCAACATACCATCATCCCCACCTCTCTCAGTCCACACCTCTCAGAACCATTCCCCACCTCTCTCCATCCCTCATCACCGGAACTCTCATAACTATCCCTCAGCCTCACCCCAACACACATCTCCTACCCCTCCATCCTACACCCCTCCCTGTCTCTGTAACCCCCCCCACCCCGTCTCACTGTGGGATGAAGAATTGGAAGGTAGTATACAGGGTCAATGGCAGGATTCTTCCCAGTGTGGAGGGACAGAGAGCTCTTAGGGTCCACCTCTATAGATTCCTCAAAGTTGTGCCACGTTGATTGGGTTGTTAAACAAGTGCTGGCCTTCATTAGTCAGGGGTTTGAGTACAAGAGTTGTGAGGTAATGTTGCAGCTCTGTAAAACTCTGGTCAGACCACACTTGGTATTAAGGCACAATTTTGTGGTTTTGAAGGTTGAGGCTTTGTGAGGCTTTGCACTTGGCGTTTTGTGAGCAGTTTTGGGTGCCTATCAAAGAAAGGATGTGCTGACACTGGTAACGGTCCAGAGGAAATTCACGAGAATGATCCTGAGGATGAAAGGGTTATTGTATGAGGAGTGTTTGATGTCTCTGGGCCTGTACTCACTGGAGTTTAGAAGAATGAGGGGGGATCTCATTGTATGAGGAGCGTTTAATGTCTCTAGGCCTGTACTCACTGGAGTTTAGAGAATGAGGGGGATCTCATTGTATGAGGAGTGTTTGATGTCTCTGGGCCTGTACTCACTGGAGTTTAGAGAATGAGGGGGATCTCATTGTATGAGGAGTGTTTGATGTCTCTGGGCCTGTACTCACTGGAGTTTAGAGAATGAGGGGGATCTCATTGTATGAGGAGTGTTTGATGTCTCTGGGCCTGTACTCACTGGAGTTTAGAGAATGAGGGGGATCTCATTGTATGAGGAGTGTTTGATGTCTCTGGGCCTGTACTCACTGGAGTTTAGAGAATGAGGGGGATCTCATTGTATGAGGAGTGTTTGATGTCTCTGGGCCTGTACTCACTGGAGTTTAGAAGAATGAGGGGGGATCTCATTGTATGAGGAGTGTTTGATGTCTCTGGGCCTGTACTCACTGGAGTTTAGAAGAATGAGGGGGATCTCATTGTATGAGGAGTGTTTGATGTCTCTGGGCCTGTACTCACTGGAGTTTAGAGAATGAGGGGGATCTCATTGCATGAGGAGTGTTTGATGTCTCTGGGCCTGTACTCACTGGAGTTTAGAGAATGAGGGGTATCTCATTGTATGAAGAGTGTTTGATGTCTCTGGGCCGGTACTCACTGGAGTTTAGAGAATGAGGGGGATCTCATTGTATGAGGAGTGTTTGATGTCTCTAGGCCTGTACTCACTGGAGTTTAGAGAATGAGTGGGATCTCATTGTATGAGGAGTGTTTGATGTCTCTGGGCCTGTACTCACTGGAGTTTAGAGAATGAGGGGGATCTCATTGTATGAGGAGTGTTTGATGTCTCTGAGCCTGTACTCACTGGAGTTTAGAAGAATAAGGGGGGAATCATACAACTTTTCTCTCTCTCTTGCTCTCTCTCTCTCTCTCTCTCTCTCTCTTCCTCTCCCTCCTCTCTTCCCCCACCTCCCTCCCCTTCCCTCCTTTATCTTCTCTCTTCACCTCCCACCCGCACTTGGACCTTATCCAAACATACTGACAGGAATACAACATTATTTATTTATTATTACTTGTTTTTTTTTAATTTGTACAGTTTGTCTTTTGCACACTGGTTGTTTGACTGTTTTTGCTTGTGTGTGGTTTTTCACTGATTCCATCGTGTTTCTTTGCACTGGGCCATAAGACAATGGAGATTAATTAGGCCATTCGGCCCATTGAGTCTGCTCCACCATGGCCGATTTATTATTCCTCTCAACTCCATTCTCATGCCTTCTCCTTGTAACCTTTCATGCCTTTACAAATCAAGAAACCTCCGCTTTATATATACCCATCGACTTTGGCCTCCACAGCCGTCTGTGGCAACAAATTCCACAGACCCACCACCCTCCTGCTAAAGAAATCCCTCCTCACCTCTGTTCTAAAGGGACGTCCTTGTATTCTGAGGCTGTTCCCCCTGGTCCTCAGTGTGGGAAACATCCTCTCCACATCCACTGTCTGAGCTTTTCAATATTAATAGGTTTCAATGAGATCCCTTTTCATTCTGCTAGGCTCGTAGACCATAAGATACAGGAGCAGAATGAGGCAGTTTGCCCATCGAGTCTACCCTGCCATTTCATCATGGCTGATCCAATTTTCCTCTCAGCCTCAACCTCCTGCCTTCTCCCCGAATCCCTTCACCAATCAAGAATCGATCAACCTCCCCCCTAAATATACACAAAGATTTGGCCTCCACAGCTGCCTGTGGCCAAAGAATTCCACAGATTCACCACTTTTTGGCTAAAGAAATTCCTCCTCATCTCCGTTCCCTCTGTTCTGAGGCAGTGTCCTCTGACCTTGCTGTGAATGCCCGCAAGATAATGACTCTCAGGGTTGTACAAGAAATAAAGTGGATGAGTTTGAGGCACAGTTGGAAATTGGCAAGTGTGATGTTGTGGGGATAACAGAGACATGGCTTCAAGTGGACAGGGCCTGGGAAATGAATATTCAAGGGTATACGTCCTATCGAGAGGACAGACTGATGGGCAGAGGGGGTGGGGTGGCTCTGTTGGTGAGGAATGATATTCAGTCCCTTTCAAGGGGGGACATAGAATCAGGAGACGTAGAGTCAGTATGGAAAGAACTGAGAAAATCTAAGGGTAGAAAGACCCTAACGGGAGTTATCTACAGGCCCCCAAACAGTAGTCTGGATGTAGGGTGTAAGTTGAATCAAGAGTTAAAATTGGCATGTGGCAAAGGTAATGCTACAGTTGTTATAGAAACATAGAAAATAGGTGCAGGAGTAGGCCATTCGGCCCTTCGAGCCTGCACCGCCATTTATTATGATCATGGCTGATCATCCAACTCAGAACACCGCCCCAGCCTTCCCCCCACACCCCCTGACCCCCGTAGCCACAAGGGCCATATCTAACTCCCTCTTAAATATAGCCAATGAACTGGCCTCAACTGTTTCCTGTGGCAGAGAATTCCACAGATTCACCACTCTCTGTGTGAAGAAGTTTTTCCTAATCTCGGTCCTAAAAGGCTTCCCCTCTATCCTCAAACTGTGACCCCTTGTTCTGGACTTCCCCAACATCGGGAACAATCTTCCTGCATCTAGCCTGTCCAATCCCTTTAGGATCTTATACGTTTCAATCAGATCCCCCCTCAATCTTCTAAATTCCAACGAGTACAAGCCCAGTTCATCCAGTCTTTCATCATATGAAAGTCCTGCCATCCCAGGAATCAATCTGGTGAACCTTCTTTGTACTCCCTCTATGGCAAGGATGTCTTTCCTCAGATTAGGGGACCAAAACTGCACACAATACTCCAGGTGTGGTCTCACCAAGGCCTTGTACAACTGCAGTAGTACCTCCCTGCTCCTGTACTCAAATCCTCTCGCTATAAATGCCAGCATACCATTCGCCTTTTTCACCGCCTGCTGTACCTGCATGCCCACTTTCAATGACTGGTGTATAATGACACCCAGGTCACGTTGCACCTCCCCTTTTCCTAATCGGCCACCATTCAGATAATAATCTGTTTTCCTATTTTTGCCACCAAAGTGGATAACTTCACATGCAGGTAGACTGGAGGAATCAGGTTGGTGCTGGACCCCAAGAAAGGGAGTTTGTGGAGTCCCTCCGAGATGGATTCTTAGAACAGCTTGTACTGGAGCCTACCAGAGAGAACGCAATTCTAGATTTAGTGTTGTGCAATGAACCGGATTTGATCAGGGACCTCAAGGTAAAGGAGCCATTAGGAGGTAGTGACCATAATATGATAAGTTTTAATCTACAATTTGAGAGGGAGAAGGAAAACTCAGAAGTGTCAGTATTACAGTTGAACAAAGGGAACTATGGAGCTATGAGGGCGGAGCTGGCCAAAGTTCAAAGGAACAATACCCTAGCAGGGATGACAGTGGAACAGTAATGGCAAGTGTTTCTGGGAATAATGCGGAAGGTGCAGGGTCAGTTCTTTCCAAAGAGGAAGAAAGATCCTAAGGGGAGGAAGGGGAGGCCGTGGCTGACAAGGGAAGTAATGGACAGTATAAAAATAAAAGAGAAGTATAACATAGCAAAGATGAGCGGGAAGCCGGAGGATTGGGAAACTTTTAAAGAGCAGCAGAAGGTAACTAAAAAGGCAATACATGGAGAAAAAATGAGGTACGAAGGTAAACTAGCCAAGAATATAAAGGAGGATAGTAAAAGCTTCTTTAGGTATGTGAAAAGGAGAAAAATATTTAAGACCAAAATTGGGCCCTCGAAGACTGAAACAGGTGAATTTATTATGGGGAACAAGGAAATGGCAGACGAGTTGAACAGGTGCTTTGGATCTGTCTTCACTAGGGAAGATACAAACAATCTCCCAGATGTAATAGTGGCCAAAGGACCGAGGGTAATGGATGAATTGAAGGAAATTTATATTAGGCAGGAAATGGTGTTGCATAGGCTGTTGGGTCTGAAGGCTGGTAAGTCCCCCGGACCTGATGGTCTGCATCCCAGGGCACTTAAGGAGGTGACTTTAGAAATTGTGGACGCATTGGTAATCATTTTCCAATGTTCTATAGATTCAGGATCAGTTCCTGTGGATTGGAGGGTGGCTAATGTTGTCCCTCTCTTCAAGAAGGGAGGAAGAGAGAAAACAGGGAATTATAGACCGGTTAGCCTGACGTCAGTGGTGGGAAAGATGCTGGAGTCAATTATAAAAGATGAAATTACGACACATCTGGATAGCAGAAACAGGATCGGTCCAAGTCAGCATGGATTTACGAAGGGGAAATCATGCTTGACTAATCTTCTGGAATTTTTTGAGGATGTAACTATGAAAATGGACAAGGGAGAGCCAGTGGATGTAGTGTACCTCGACTTTCAGAAAGCCTTTGATAAAGTCCCACATAGGAGATTAGTGGGCAAAATTAGGGCACATGGTATTGGGGGCAGAATACTGACATGGATTGAAAATTGACTGGCTGACAGGAAACAAAGAGTAGCGATTAACGGGTCTCTTTCGGAATGGCAGGCGGTGACCAGTGGGGTACCGCAGGGTTCAGTGCTGGGACCGCAGCTGTTTACAATATATATTAATGATTTAGATGAGGGAATTAAAAGTAACATTAGCAAATTTGCCGATGACACAAAGCTGGGTGACAGTGTGAAATGTGAGGAGGATGTTATGAGAATGCAGGGTGACTTGGACAGCCTGGGTGAGTGGGCAGATGCATGGCAGATGCAGTTTAATGTGGATAAATGTGAGGTTATCCACTTTGGTGGTAAGAACAGGAAGGCAGATTATTATCTAAATGGAGTCAAGTTAGGAAAAGGGGAAGTACAACGAGATCTAGGTGTCCTTGTACATCAGTCACTGAAAGCAAGCATGCAAGTACAGCAGGCAGTGAAGAAAGCTAATGGCATGCTGGCCTTCATAACAAGGGGAATTGAGTATAAGAGCAAAGAGGTCCTTCTGCAGCTGTACAGGGCCCTGGTGAGACTACACCTGGAGTACTGTGTGCAGTTTTGGTCTCCAAATTTGAGGAAGGACATTCTTGCTGTTGAGGGAGTGCAGCGTAGGTTCACAAGGTTAATTCCCGGGATGGTGGGACTGTCATATGTTGAAAGATTGGAGCGACTGGGCTTGTATACTCTGGAATTTAGAAGGATGAGAGGGGATCTCATTGAAACATATAAGATTATTAAGGGATTGGACACGCTGAAGGCAGGAAGCAAGTTCCCGCTGATGGGTGAGTCCAGAACCAGAGGCCACAGTTTAAGAGTTAGGGGCAGGCCATTTAGAACGGAGTTGAGGAAAAACTTTTTCACCCAGAGAGTGGTGGATATATGGAATGCTCTGCCCCAGGAGGCAGTGGAGGCCAAGTCTCTGGAAGCTTTCAAAAAAGAGATAGATAGAGCTCTTAAAGATAGCAGAGTGAAGCGATATGGGGATAAGGCAGGAACTGGATACTGATTGTGGATGATCAGCCATGATCACAGTGAATGGCGTTGCTGGCTCAAAGGGCCGAATGGCCTACCCCTGCACCTATTGTCTATTGTATACGGCGATATATACAAACTTTGATCATAAATTTGCTCTGAATAATTGAACTTTGATCTCCCACCTTGAGATTCAGCTTCCTGCAGGCATCTACAGGAGAATAGCGAAATACAATCGAATTTGTGAAAAGCAGTACATGATCAAAGACTAAAGAAGAGCCAACGAGCAAAAGCAGACGGGAAAATTAAAACACACACACACAAATAATACTGAGAACATGAGATGTAGATTCCTTGAAAGTGAGTCCATAGGTTGTGGGATCAGATTAGGATTGAGGTGAGTGAAGTTATTCTCACTGGACCAGCAGCCTGATGGTCGAAGGGTAATAACTGTTCTTGACCTGGTGGTGAGAGACCGAAGGCTCCTGTACCTCCTGCCCAATGGAAGCAGTGAGTGGAGAGCACGGTCTGGATGGTGGGGGTCACTGATAGATGCTGGTTTCTTGTGTCAACACTCCTTGCTCAATGGTGGGGAGAGCTTTTCCTGTGATGGACTGGGCTGTACCCACCACATTTAACAGGCTTGTCTAAACCAGGCCATGATGCAGCCAGTCAGGATCCTGTCCGCTGTGCATCTATAGAAGTACAGTTAAGTTAGAAGTTTACATACACCTTAGCCAAATACATTTAAACTCAGTTTTTCACAATTCCTGACATTTAATCCTGGAAGACTTTTCCAGTCTCAGGTCAGTTAGGATCACCACTTTATTTTAAGAATGTGAAATGTCAGAATAACAGTAGAGAGAATGATTTATTTCAGCTTTTATTTCTTTCATCACTTTCCCAGTGGGTCAGAAGTTTACAAACACTTTGTTAGTATTTGGTAGCATTGCCTTTAAATTGTTTAACTTGTGTCAAACGTTTTGGGTAGCCTTCCAGAAGCTTCTTGCAGTAAGTTTCTGTAATTTTGTTCCCTTCCTCCAGACAGAACTGGTGTAACTGAGTCAGGTTTGTAGGCCTCCTTGCCCGCACACGCTTTTTCAGTTCTGTTAGTGATCCGAACTGACCTAAGACAGGGAATGTTTCCTAGGATTAAATGTCAGGGATTGTGGAAAAACTGAGTTGAAATGTATTTGGCTGAGGTGCATGTAAACTTCTGACTTCCACTGTAAGTGCAGATATACTCAGTGGTGGGAGGGTTTTGCCTGCAATGGTCAGAGACACCCTGTCGTGTTCCTGCCGGCTGTGCTGGGGGGTGGGGTGGGGTGCCCTCACCTGCCGGCATGGTGTGGCAGACAATGGCCTCTTCATCCCTGGCGTGGGGGTCCTTGCTGGGGGCGGTGTGCTTCATCCAGAACGAGAGGGTGAAGGAGTCCACGAGGCCAGGGGGCACGGCGCTGGGGGGCACGCGCACGGGCCGGGAGCGGTTAAACAGGTAGACCTGGCTCGTGTCCTGGCTCTCCAGCGTGGGCACACCCCGGGTCCAGTTCATCAGCGGGCCAGGGGGAGGCAGGAGATCCATTTCCCCCCGAGAGGCACCTGCAGTGAGAGAGAGGGGCAATAGAGGGGGGAGAGAGGGTAGAGAGAGGAGGGATTGAGAGGGGGAGAGGGGAGATAGATGGGATGAGAGGGAGGGGGAGGGAGATAGAGAGGAGATGAGAAGGAGATGGGTGAGAGAGGAGGGAAAGGGGAGGGGGGAAAGGAGGGAATAGAGAGGGAAGGAGGGAGAGGGGAGAGTGGAGATAGTGAGATGAGGAGGGACAGTGGGAGGGGAAAGGGGAATGAGAGGGAGAAGGGGGGGAGAAGGGATATAGAGTGGAGGAAGGAGAGGGGTGAGAGGGAAAGAGAGGAGGAGAGGGGGATAGAGAGGGGATGAGAGGGAGATGGGTGAGACGGAGAGGGAGAGGGAAGGGGAAATGGAGAGGGGGTGAGGGAGAGGGGAGAGTGCAGATAGAGAGGGGAGGAGGGAGGGTATATGGGAGGGGGAGAGAAGGGATAGAGGGGAGGAGGGAGAGGGGTGAGAAAGGGGGATAGAGGGGAATGAGAGGGGGTAATAGAAAAGGGGGATACAGAGGGGTGAGAGAGGGGAGAATAGAGAGAGAAGGGGAGGAGGGAAAGGAGCAGAGGGGGGTAGAGGGGATGAGAGGCAGAGGGGAGGGAAGGGATAGAGACGGGAGGAGGGAGATGGGTGAGAGAGGGGAGGGGGAATAGAGAGGGGAGGGGGAGAGGGGGAGAGTGGGGAGGGGGGGAATAGAGAGAGGAGAAGGAAAAGGGACAGAGGGGGGATTAAGAGGGAGATGGGGAAAAAGAGGGTTATTGAGGAGGATGAGAGGGAGAGAGGGGAAGAGGGAGGGGATTACAGGGAAAGATGAAAGAGGGAGAGGGAGAGGGAAAGGGAAATGCGAGGGACAGGGAGAGGGAGATAGAGGAAAGAAATGGGAGAAGAATGGGATGGGATGTGGAGGGAGAGAAAGGGTACAGGTAGCAGGAAGAGAGGAAGGAGAGACAGGGAGATGTGAAGGATAGAGAAGGGATAGAGAGTGGAGAGAGGAGAGGGAGAGGAGGCAAAGAGAGGAGAGGGGGTAGAAGGGGGAGAGAGGGGAGATGGATGAGGGAGGGGAGAGTGGGAGGGAGAGAAAGGAGAAGGTGAGATAGGGAAAAGGGAAGAGGGGGAGGAGGAGAGAGGAGCGGAGTGAGTGAGTGGTGAAGAGAGGGATCAGAAATGGGAGAGAGGGAGAGGGGCAAGAGGGGTAGACAGGGGTTAGCGTGAGATGGAAAAGAGGAGAAGGGGAGGGTGAGAGGGGTGGAGCAGGAGTGATCAGCAGAAATTAGTTCATTGCCGTTCCCACCAATTCCTTCCTCGTGACGGTCATGGGGTCGGGGAGCGGGGAATGGAAGGCAGGAGAAGGGTCTTGCCCACCTCCCACACCTGTCCCCTGGTGATCAAGGCCGGACTCACTCACCGCAAAGTTTCCTCAGGGTCTTCTCGGAGTAGTTGTCGCGGTCGCAGCCCTTGGCCACGTGGCTGGTCTGCAGCTCGATGACAGCCCTGATGTCCCACACCGACTGCTCGCACATCTCCAGGTGGATGTGGGGAAACAGAGCCTGCGAGCCCGAGCCTGGGGCATACTCGATACGTTCGTTCCAACCTGGGAGAGCGGGAGGCTCACAGGTCAGAGACGCGAAATTACCCCCATACCGTCCCATCACGCACTCCCGGGGTCAGACACAGATTGAAGCTCCCTCCACACCGTCCCACCACACACTCCCGGGGTCAGACACAGAGTGAATCTCCCTCCGCACCGTCCCACCACACACTCCCAGGGTCAGACACAGAGTGAAGCTCCCTCCACACCGTCCCATCACGCACTCCCGGGGTCAGACACAGAGTGTATCTCCCTCCGCACCGTCCCATCACACACTCCCGGGGTCAGACACAGAGTGAATCTCCCTCCACACCGTCCCACCACACACTCCCGGGGTCAGACACAGAGTGAAGCTCCCTCCACACCGTCCCACCACACACTCCCGGGGTCAGACACAGAGTGAAGCTCCCCCCGCACCGTCCCATCACACACTCCCAGGGTCAGACACAGAGTGAAGCTCCCTCCGCACCGTCCCATCACACACTCCCGGGGTCAGACACAGAGTGAATCTCCCTCCGCACCGTCCCATCACACACTCCCGGGGTCAGACACAGAGTGAATCTCCCTCCGCACCGTCCCACCACACACTCCCGGGGTCAGACACAGAGTGAATCTCCCTCCACACCGTCCCATCACACACTCCCGGGGTCAGACACACAGTGAAGCTCCCTCCGCACCGTCCCATCACACACTCCCGGGGTCAGAACAGAGTGAAGCTCCCTCCGCACTGTCCCACCACACACTCCTGGGGTCAGACACAGAGTGAAGCTCCCTCCGCACCATCCCATCACACACTCCCAGGGTCAGACACAGAGAGGAGCTGTGCTGACTGAGCTGGGAGAATTCGAGGCAAAACTACTGGATAAAGTTCGTGGAATACTTTGGATGTGGCTCTAAAAGTCTCTTGGACAACCGAGTGAGTGACGGCGCTGGTGTGGAAACTCGGTGTGGAGATTTACTGCCGGTTTGGGCTGGGTTTGTTGGCGGCTGCTAACTGCGTAGCTCCCAGCTGCGGCCGCTGGCAACTCGCCAGGAAGCCGGTTCGCTCCAAAACCGGAGGCAAACGCCGTCGTTCCCCCCCATTGACATCGGGGCAACGTTCCTCCTCCATTGTTTTCCTGATTTTCGTCCGGTGTTGGTGCCGGAGCATCTGGAAGGACGTTTCGGCCTCTCCCAGCCTGGGTCTCTGCAAGTCCGACGGAGCCTTTCCTGGCGTCGAGCCAGCGAGGAACTGTCGACTGCAAACTTTCCCGGCCAGTTATTCGACTCGTTCCAGGACTTCTAACCGGCACCGCTGTAGGATTCTCGGACTGGAAAGAGCGCCAGCATGCCGGACCGGTCTCCAGGGAGTCGCGGGCCTTCGGGGAGTTACGCAAGGGCGGCTGCCTCCCCGGCCTCGGACAACGCCCTTTTTCGGTCGGTGAAGGTGGAACGTGGGGTGCAATGTATTTTGCGCCCTGGAATGACACTAGAAAAGTGTACGGAGGCAATGGAGGACCTTGTTGGGAAAGGTGGTATTCTGGCCACCGAGAAGGAGTTCAGAAAGGCGGTGTTTTATCTGGCGAATGAAGAGCTAGTGCACCGGGCCCTAAGCAGGGGAGTCACGGTAGACAACATCTTTTTACCTATGGAGCTGGTGACGGCCCCCACACAACGTATCGTGCTTGGACATGTTAAGCCTTTCATTCCAAATGAGGACTTGCTACCCCCACTGGCCCGTTTAGGGCAAGTAAGGTCGGAGATCACTGCCATCCGACACAAATTTAAGAGACGCACCCTCCGCACCGTAATCTCTTTCCGGCGTCAGGTATTCATGCAGCTGGAAGGGGAGGACGATGTTGAGGGCCGGTTTACTGTCCGGCACGAGGGAGTGGATTATCAGGTGTACTGGAGCTCCGAGCGCCCGCGGTGCCATGCGTGCAGGGGGGTGGGGCACTTTCGGAGGGACTGTCCTGCCGCCCGGAACCCGAGGGAGCCCATTTCGGGCACCAGTGCCCCAGCTACCTCTGCCCCTGATCCTACTCCTGCGCGTGCGTCTGCGCCTGCATCTGACCCTGCCCCCGCCCGTGATCCTGCCCCAGCCCCTCACCCTGCCCCTGCCCCTACCCCTACTCCTACGGTTGGGTCGGTCCCTGCTCCTCTCCCTGTGGTTCAGGTGGGGGACGGGGTGGAGTCTGTGCGGAGTAAGAAGGCAAAGGGGAAATCCAAACACAGTAAGAAGCGGGCCTTTGAGGCTGCAGAGCTCACGCCCATTTCGCCTGAAGTGGAGCGTGGGGCTCGGGGAGGTGCGCAAGCAGACGGGGCGATGGAAACAGAGAGCGCCGCCCCATCGGTGAAGCCTGCACCTGTGTGCTCCTCCGGTGTGAAGAGGAGAAGGGAACGTTCCCGCAAGAGGGCAGGGGATGTAGATGCGGAGGGGTCCCAGGAAGGGGTGGGAATCCGGGTAGGGGTTGGTTCTAAACCTGAGTCCCCAGATGTAGCCACCAGTCCTGGGGAAGATGGTGTGGTTGTGCAAAAAGCTTGTGATAACCCTGTTTGCACAAATGAGGCAGCCCTGGAGGCCTCCACCCAGGACCTACAATTCAGCGCCTCTCTGGAGGCCAGTGTACCGAATAATGTAAGAGGAGACGAGACGAAGCTCTCTCATTCTCAGCACCAGGCTGCTTGTGAATCCCTCGGACCAAAGGTGCCGGGTTCTCCTCTATGCCTGCCCCCTGGGGAGGGCGTTTTTCTGTGCACGTCGACCCCAGCAATTAATGACTTGCAGGGAGTCCCTGGGGATTGTCCCTCCACTGTCGCAAATGTGGATGAGGCTGATGCGACGGTGGAGCGGGCAGGTAAGAGCGAGGTGCCCGCTGCGCGGTATGGGTCACAAGAGCAGCCATCTATTGGAACATGCGGGGAGGCCAATGGGGATTCTGTCTGCAGTGACGGGTTGGAGGGGGACTCTTTCGATAGTGAAATAATGGACATCCTCACCCCTCCTGAGAAATCCCCATTGATACCTGTAGAGGAAATTAAGCATTTTATTCTCACCTCTGAGGGTGCCAAGCACCGGCCTCAACTAGCCTCGCTTCGCTGGCCCAGCATGCCGAGGCTGGTGAGGTCCCTGCGAGTCATCCTCAGACGGAAGGGAAAGGGAGAGAGGAATGCGGTGTCGGGGAACGACAGACGGCAATTAAAATCTTTCCTAGATGACCTAGTAAGGGACATTAGAGGGAGAAGCAGCCTCGCTCCTTCGGGGGATGGTGGGTCACAGGGTGTCGCTGGTACCGCTCGAGCCCGGAAGGCAAAAAGTATCCTTGCTTTCTTTCCGGACAGTGTGGTGGAGGGCGCCTCCGCTCTCACCGGAATGGGCACAGCTGCTGAGCCCTAGTGTGCTCCCGCCATGAAGCTTACCATAGCTAGTCTCAATGTAAACGGCAGCAGGGGCCCTCTTCGCAGGCATAACAATCTCTCAGCCCTCAGGGATGGGCGGTATACGGTGAGTTTCCTGCAGGAAACCCATACCATCCCTGGGGACGAGTCTGCTTGGCTCCTGGAGTGGCGGGGCGGGGTCTACATGAGCCACCTCAGCTCCATTTCTAGCGGGGTGGCGATCCTGTTGGCCCCGACCTTCCAGCCAGTAATTGAAAGAGTCCAGGACGTTGTGCCCGGCCGTCTGCTCCACCTGGTTGTGCGCCTGGATGGCGTACCATTGCATTTTATCAATGTGTATGCTCCCAGGCGCGGTGTGATGCAGACGCGCCTATTCTGCCAGCTGTCCACCCTGCTGAGCTCCATCGATCCTGGGGATTGCGTCATCCTCGGGGGAGATTTCAATTGTACCCTCGAGGCGGAGGACCGTTCGGGCCTCCAACGCGACCCAGCATCGGCAAAAAAGTTAAAGGAGCTAGTCGGCTCCTTTGACTTGGTGGACAGCTGGCGGAATTTTCACCCCAACTCTACCGCCTTCTCGAGAAGGTCTAGAGAAGGAGGTTCCAGGATAGACCGCATTTACATCTCTCGGGCCTACGTCTCCGCGGCCGGTGTCGTGCTCGGATCATCACCTTGTGTGGATGGAATTTATTCCACTACACCCTCGGGTGGGATCCGGGTATTGGCATTTTAACAACCGGCTGCTGGAGGACAGCCGATTCCGGGATTCGTTCCGAGCTTTCTGGGTCTCCTGGAAGGAGAGGCGGAGAGAGTTCTGCTCCCTACGGCTATGGTGGGATGTGGGCAAAGCCCACATCCGGTTTTTATGTCGGGAGTACACTAGGGGGTCGACAAAGAGGCGGAGCTCTGAGGTTGAGCGGCTTGAGAGAGCGTTGCTTGACCTGGAGTCCCGCCTCGGTCTGACCGCTGGAGACCAACAGCTGTGGCAGGAATACCAGGAGAAGAAGGACGAACTAAGGAACCTGCAGCTCCAGCAGTCCCGAGGTGCATACGTGAGGTCACGGATCCAAATGCTGCAGGATTTGGACCGTGGCTCACCCTTCTTCTACTCGTTGGAGAGGTGGCGGGGAGTTCAAAAGCAGCTAGTGGAGCTGCTGGCTGCCGATGGCTCCTCCATCACGGACCCTGATGGAATTAACAACGAGGTCCGTTCATTCTATCGGTCCTTATTCTCGCCTGATCCGTCAAATGCGGAGGCGTGTAATGAGGTCTGGGAGGATTTGCCGAAGGTCAGCCCAGAGGACGCAGTGCGTCTGGATGCCCCCCTGACTCGGGAGGAGCTGTCCACTGCCCTTCGGCAACTCCGGAGGGGCAAGTCCCCTGGTTTGGATGGACTGAGTGTTGAGTTTTATCAGGCTTTTTGGGATGTCCTGGGGGATGATTACAGCCTTGTCCTAGGGGAGAGCCTAGCCACCGGAGAAATGCCCCTCTCATGGCGGAGAGCTGTTGTGGTCCTACTGCCCAAGAAGGGAGACCTCCGCCTGCTAAAGAACTGGCGGCCGGTCTCCCTCTTGTGCGTGGACTACAAGATCTTCGCCCGGGCAATGGCCAACCGTCTGGGTTCGGTAATTGGACAGGTGGTCCATCCTGACCAATCTTACACGGTCCCGGGGCACTCCATCCAGGACAATGTCCACCTAGTACGGGACCTGATCCACCTACTCCAGGAGACTGGGACCCCGGCAGCGTTTCTTTCTCTTGACCAGGAGAAGGCTTTTGACCGGGTGGACCACAGTTTCCTGGTGGGCACCCTGCAGGCTTTTGGGCTCGGACCACACTTTGTGGCCCGAGTTCGGCTCCTGTACTCTGCCGCAGAGTGCCTAGTTAAAATTAATGGATCATTGACAGGACCTATCCACTTCCGAAGAGGAGTGCGTCAAGGGTGCCCCATGTCCGGTCAACTGTATGCGATCTGTGTCGAGCCATTCCTCGGCCTTCTTCGGCGAAGGCTGACAGGTCTGGTTCTGCGCGAACCGGACATGGGGGTCGTCCTCTCGGCCTACGCCGATGACATACTCCTCATGATGACAGACCCCTGTGACCCGCGGAGGATGCGCGAGTGCCAAGATGTTTTCTCGGCGGCATCCTCCGCCAGGATCAACTGGGCGAAATGTTCCGGACTCTTAGTAGGCCAGTGGCAGGTGGACTCCCTGCCGGAGGAGATGAGAGCTTTTGAGTGGAGCACCAGACGCCTTCTCTATCTGGGAGTCTACCTGAGTCCTTCTGGGGAGACCTGGCTGGCGAACTGGCAGGACCTGGAGACAAAGGTCATGGCCCGGCTAGGGCGCTGGTCAGGCCTTCTCAGGGTGCTTTCCTATCGAGGCAGGGTGGTGGTCATAAACCAGCTGGTGGCCTCCATGTTGTGGTACCGGATGGTCACCTTGGCCCCCCCTGCCCCTTTTGTTGCAAGAATGCAGAGGAAGCTAGTGGACTTCTTCTGGGGAAACAGGAAGCACTGGGTCTCTGCAGCGGTTCTGAGTCTCCCAGAAGGAGAGGGCGGACAGTCGCTGGTGTGTGTACGCACACGACTGGCGGCTCTCCACCTCAGGACGCTGCAGAGATTCCTGTACGCCGAGCACCCTCCCAGGTGGCACGTGTTGGCGACTTTCTTCCTCCGGAGGGGCTGCTGTCTTGCCGAAGATATGCAGCTACCACCGGCGGGTGTTAGCCGTGCTGCTTTGCAGAGGCTGCCCGGCTTCTATCAGGACCTACTGACAGTCTGGAACATGGTTGCCTCAGGCCGGGAATCCCCTCCTCTGGCAGAGGGCGGGGTCCTGGCCGACCCTTGCCCTGTCTCAACGGGTGTCAGTGCGGCTCAGGTGTGTGGAACGACTCGGGCTGAGCTGCTTGTCGGGCCCAGGCCCCGCAGCCTTACCCGAGAGACGAATCCACACAACTTGAGCCGTCTTTCATCGACACCCACAATCCCATTCAGGGATGCAGGCAGGAGGTACCTTTATGGGCTGCTGCTCCACACCCTCCACTTCCTAGCATTTGTCCACCGTCCCGACACGCCATGGCGGTCGGTCTTTCCACCTGGAGGTGAGGGGGGTCCCCAGTGGAAGTCCCTCTACAAGGGAGTCCTTCCCATGCACCTTGGGGATCTCGGCTGGAGGGTGCTGCATAAAGCGGTGCCCTGCAATAAGTTCTTTAGTTTGTACACGGATCTCCCAGCCGCGTGTCACTTCTGCAGGCTGGAGGAGACCGTGTACCATATGTACGTGGAGTGTGTGAGGCTGCAGCCCCTTTTCACGTATTTGCGTGGGCTGCTTCTCGCCTTCTGGTTGCATTTCAGTCCCACCCTATTCATATATGGTCATCCAGTAAGGAGGGGGGCACAGAGGGATGAGGATGTCCTTGTCAACTTGCTCCTGGGGCTGGCGAAAATTGCCATCTGTGGCTCCTGGAAAAGGGTGGCAGGAGGTTCTCCCCGGGCGGACTGCCTGGCTATGTTTAGGGGGTATGTTCGAGCCCGGGTGAACATTGAAAAGGAATACGCGCAGTCCACGGCGACCGTCGAGATGTTCTGGGACCGTTGGGCTCCGCGGGGTGTAAATGCCATCATTGATGAGGATGGCAATATATTGGTTTAACATGTATTGTCTGTTTGTAGTGTAGTAAATGTGTTATTCACTGGGTTTGTAAATATTGTATAGCACCGACATTTGTAATAAAGAATTTTGTTAAAAAAGGGGTCAGACACAGAGTGAAGCTCACTCCACACTGTCCAATCACACACTCCCGGGATCGGACACAGAGTGAATCTCCCTCCACACCGTCCCACCGCACACTCCCGGGGTCAGACACAGAGTGAAGCTCACTCCACACTGTCCAATCACACACTCCCGGGGTCAGACACAGAGTGAATCTCCCTCCACACCGTCCCACCACACACTCCCGGGGTCAGACACACAAATTCCTGCCACACTCTCCCATCACACGTGCACTCGTTCAGACTCAGAGTGAAGTTCCTTCTGTTCTCTTCTACCCCAACCCCGTTCACACTGACCTCCAACCCCTGACCCCTGACTCACCAAGCCAGGAAGGCACACAGGTGGGCCTGACCTCCACCTGCACCTGGGCATCCTCGGCTGCTCGCTTCTTCCCGCAGTCGTAGGCTGTGACTGTGAAGGTGAAGAGGGTTTCCTTCCTGCCGTCCAGTGTCTCCGTGTTTCGGATGTTTCCTGCGCGAGGGATAGGGAGAAGGAGGGAGGGCTGTCAATACACTCTGGTCCTTCCCTCCCTCTGCTTTCCACCTCCCTCCCTGCTCACCATCTCTCCTCCCTCCTCCCCCTCCCTACCTTCTCCCCTTTGGTCCTCCACTCCCCTCTGTCATTCCCTTACTCTGCTGTCCTCCTCCTCCACTCCCCTCCATCTCTCCCTCCCTCCCTCCACTGTCCTTTTGCCCTCCCTACTCTTTCCTCCTCCCCTACCCTCCCTCCCTCCCCTTCACTCCTCCCTCTCCCTCCTTCCTTTCCTCCCTTTCCCTCCTTCCTTTCCTCCCTTTCCCTCTCTCCTCCCTCCCTCCACTTCCCTCCTTCCTCCACTCCCTCCCCTTCCCTCTTCCACTTCCCTTCCACCTCCCTCCTTTCCCTTTCTTCCCTTTTCCCCTCTCCTCTGCTCCTCCCTCCTCCTCTCTGCTGCCCTTCTCCTTCTCCCTCGCCCCTTTTCCTGCCACTTTCCCTCCTCCCCTTCAATCCTCTCTTTCCTGCCTCACTCTCCCCTCCACTAGCCCTGCTCCCAACTCCCTCATTCCCGTCATTCCCCTCCAGTCCTCTCTCCTCATCCCTCATCACCTTGTCCCTCCTTCCCTCCGGTCTCATCCTCTGTCATCTCCCTCCTCTACCATCTCACCACTCCTCCCCTCCCTCATCCCCTTGCTCCTGCACTCTCCTCACTCTCTCAGCCTCGCCCCCTCACTTGATCTGTTACTCCTCGAGCGCCTCCATCCTCTCTCCCTCAGTGCCTCACTCACACAACCACTGCTCGTTCACTCGTCTCACACCTTTCACGCAATCCCTTACTCCTCCCTCTGAGCTCCAAACTCCCTGACACCCTCAGTCCGCTCCTGACCCCTCTCCTCCTTTCACCACCCCCACCCTCTACTGTCCCCTCAGCCTCCTCCCTGACCCATTCTGTCCTCCCTCCTCACGCCCTACTTCACCACTCCCAACCTTGTCCTTGCTGCCTCACACCTCTCCCTCCTCTTTCCCACTCTCTCCCTCCTCTCTCACCCTCGCCTCACTCTTTGTCCCTCCTCTTTCTCTCTCACCCTCTCTTTCCTTCCTCTCGCTCTCTCTCCTCTCTCTCCCCTCTTCCTCCTCTTTCTTTTCTCACTCTTGCTCTCTCCCCATCTTTCTCCTGCAATACTTCCTCTCCTCTCTTTCTCTCATCCTTTCTTTTCCTCTTCTATCTCTCTCTCCCTCTCTTTCTCTGTCCACTCTCCCTCCTTCCTTTTTCTCTATTTCTCTCTTCCCCCTCCCACTCTCTCTCTATCTCCCTCTGCTCCCTCAGCTGTCCCTCACCTTGCTCTTCCTGACTCTCTTTTCCCCTTCCCTCACTCCCTTTCCCCTCAAGCCCTGAATTCACCCTCACAGGCCCCTCTCTCACACTCTTCTCTCCCTCCTACCTTCCACCCTCCACGCTCACTCCTCTCCCCCAACCCTGACTCCTCTCCCCTTCACTCCCCTCCTCCCCCTCCCTTACTTAGCTGCCCCTCACTCCTATCTCCCTTGCTTCCACTCTGACTTCTCTGTCCCTCACACTCCACTCACAACCAGTCCTCGCTACCCCTACCTTCATTCCCTCTCCTCACTCACTCTCTCTCCTCCCTGCTCCCTCTTCAATACTCCATCTTTCCTCCTCACTCTTCCCCCCCCCCCACCCCACCGCCCGTACCATCGTTATCAATGGTGAAGGGGACATCAGGAGTGAGGATCTGGTAGAAACAGATCTGACTGTACTGCGGCGAGCAGTCTCCATCCACAGCCTCCACTTTCAGCAGCGGCCCCGGCACCTTCCCCTCGGACACCGACAACCGGTATAGACGCTCCATGAACACGGGTACAAACTCGTTCACATCGTTCACCCGTACGTGTACCACGGCCCTGGGGGCGAGAGCAGAGAGTGTCAGACCTGTCTACTGTCCGGGGCAGGGACAGAGATCCCTCTACACCAGCCCAATGGGGAACACCACACATCGTTCACCCGAATGTGTACTATGGCCCTGGGGGCAAGAGCAGAGAGTGTCAGACCTGTCTACTGTCCGGGACAGGGACAGAGATCCCTCTACACCAGCCCAATGGGGAACACCACACATCATTCACCCGAATGTGTACCACCGCCCTGGGGGCGAGAGCAGTGGGTGTCAGACCTGTCTACTGTCCGGGATAGGGACAGAGATCCCTCTACACCAGCCTGAAAGTGAATCCCACAGTGTACCCAGTGTGGTGTGCTCTCAGGACAGGAGCAGAGATTCCTTTACACCCCTCGACTGTGAGCCCAACAGTTGTACCCTGTTTGGTGTGTACTGGGACAGGGAGACTGCGCTGATGCCCCTCCCCATCTTCCTCTTCTTTCCCTCCCGAGTCAGAGGTTCCCCAATTTACTTGTGGGACCGCTTGACGTTGGTCTTCTGTGCATCCTCTCCACAGTCATGTGCCTGGATAGTGAAGGTGTGCTCCCGCTGTGACTCGCAGTCCACGGCCGTCTTCGCCTGAATAATCCCTTCTCCCGTCATCTTGTCCAGGACCACCGCCTCAAATGGGACATTCTGGCCGTGAATCTTAAATCCGCAGATCTCTCCTGCAGGATATCGGAGACACAAAATTTAATCGCAATCACCCATTCCCATTCATTCCGACCACTTGCACTCCCAAAGGGACCCTACCTCTTCCCATTCACTCCCAAAGGGACACTACCCCTTTCTGTTCACTCCCAAAAGGAAAGGACCCATTCCTTCACATTCACTCCCAAAGGGACCCTACCCCATCCCATTCACTCCCAAAGAGACCCTACCCCTTCCCATTCACTCCCAACAGGAGCCGACCTCTTCCCATTCACTCCCTAAGGGACCCTACCCCTTTCTGTTCACTCCCAAAAGGACCCACCCCTTTACATTCACTCCCAAACAGACCCTACCACCTCCCATTCACTCCGAAAGGGATCCTACCCCTTCCCATTCACTCCCAAAGGGACCCATCCCTTCATATTCATTCCCAAAGGGACCCTACCCCATCCCAATCACTCCCAAAGGGACCCATCCCTTCCCATTCACTCCCAAAGAGACCCATCCCTTCATATTCATTCCCAAAGGGACCCTACCCCATCCCATTCACTCCCAAAGGGACCCTACCCCATCCCATTCACTCCCAAAAGGACCCTACCCCTTCCCATTCACTCCCAAACTGACCCTACCCTTTCCCATTCACTCCCAAAGGGACCCTACCCCATCCCATTCATTCCCAAAGAGACCCATCACAATTCACTCCCAAAGAGACCCCACCCCAACCCATTCGCTCCCAAAGGGACCCTACCCGATCCCATTCACTCCCAAAGAGAGTCTACCCCATCCCATTCACTCCCAGACACTACCCCATCCCATTCACTCCCAAAGAGATCCTACCCCATCCCATTTACTCACAAAGGGACCCTACCCCATCCCATTCACTCCCAAACTGACCCTACCCCTCCCCATTCACTCCCAAAGGGACCCATCCCTTCATATTCATTCCCAAAGAGACCCTACGCCTTTCCATTCACTGCCAAAGAGACCCTATCCCTTCCCATTCACTCCCAAAGAGACCCTACCACTTCCCATTCACTCCCAAAGGGGCCCTACCCCATCCCATTCACTCCCAAAGAGACCCTACCCCAACCCATTCACTCCCAAAGAGACCCTACCCCAACCCATTCACTCCCAAAGGGACCCTACCCGATACCATTCACTCCCAAAGAGAGTCTACCCCATCCCATTCACTCCCAAAGAGACCCTACCCCAACCCATTCACTCCCAAAGGGACCCTACCCGATCCCATTCACTCCCAAAGAGAGTCTACCCCATCCCATTCACTCCCAAACAGACCCTACCCCCTCCCATTCACTCCAAAAGGGATCATATCCCTTCCCATTCACTCCCAAAGGGACCCTACCTAATCCCATTCACTCCCGAAGATAGTCTACCCCATCCCATTACTCCCAAACAGACCCTACCCCCTCCTATTCACTCCAAAAGGGATCCTACCCCATCCCATTCACTCCCAAAGAGACCCTACCCCTTCCCATTCACTCCCAAAGAGAACCATCCCTTCATATTCATTCCCAAAGGGACCCTACCCCATCCCATTCACTCCCAACAGGAGCCGACCTCTTCCCATTCACTCCCTAAGGGACCCTACCCCTTTCCGTTCACTCCCAAAAGGACCCACCCCTTTACATTCACTCCCAAACAGACCCTACCACCTCCCATTCACTCCGAAAGGGATCCTACCCCTTCCCATTCACTCCCAAAGGGACCCATCCCTTCATATTCATTCCCAAAGGGACCCTACCCCATCCCAATCACTCCCAAAGGGACCCATCCCTTCCCATTCACTCCCAAAGAGACCCATCCCTTCATATTCATTCCCAAAGGGACCCTACCCCATCCCATTCACTCCCAAAGGGACCCTACCCCATCCCATTCACTCCCAAAAGGACCCTACCCCTTCCCATTCACTCCCAAAGAGAGTCTACCCCATCCCATTCACTCCCAAAGAGACCCTACCCCAACCCATTCACTCCCAAAGGGACCCTACCCGATCCCATTCACTCCCAAAGAGAGTCTACCCCATCCCATTCACTCCCAAACAGACCCTACCCCCTCCCATTCACTCCAAAAGGGATCATATCCCTTCCCATTCACTCCCAAAGGGACCCTACCTAATCCCATTCACTCCCGAAGATAGTCTACCCCATCCCATTACTCCCAAACAGACCCTACCCCCTCCTATTCACTCCGAAAGGGATCCTACCCCATCCCATTCACTCCCAAAGAGACCCTACCCCTTCCCATTCACTCCCAAAGAGAACCATCCCTTCATATTCATTCCCAAAGGGACCCTACCCCATCCCATTCACTCCCAACAGGAGCCGACCTCTTCCCATTCACTCCCTAAGGGACCCTACCCCTTTCCGTTCACTCCCAAAAGGACCCACCCCTTTACATTCACTCCCAAACAGACCCTACCACCTCCCATTCACTCCGAAAGGGATCCTACCCCTTCCCATTCACTCCCAAAGGGACCCATCCCTTCATATTCATTCCCAAAGGGACCCTACCCCATCCCAATCACTCCCAAAGGGACCCATCCCTTCGCATTCACTCCCAAAGAGACCCATCCCTTCATATTCATTCCCAAAGGGACCCTACCCCATTCCAATCACTCCCAAAGGGACCCTACCCCATCCCATTCACTCCCAAAAGGACCCTACCCCTTCCCATTCACTCCCAAACTGACCCTACCCTTTCCCATTCACTCCCAAAGGGACCCTACCCCATCCCATTCATTCCCAAAGAGACCCATCACAATTCACTCCCAAAGAGACCCCACCCCAACCCATTCGCTCCCAAAGGGACACTACCCCATCCCATTCACTCACAAAGAGACCCTCCCCTTTCCCATTCACTCCCATAGGGACCCATCCCTTCATATTCATTCCCAAAGAGACCCTACCCCTTCCCATTCACTGCCAAAGAGACCCTACCCCTTCCCATTCACTGCCAAAGAGACCCTACCCCATCCCATTCACTCACAAAGAGACCCCACCCCAACCCATTCACTCCCAAAAGGACCCTACCCGATTCCATTCACTCCCAAAGAGAGTCTACCCCATCCCTTTCACTCCCAAACACTACCCCATCCCATTCACTCCCAAAGAGATCCTACCCCATCCCATTCACTCCCAAAAGGACCCTACCCCTTCCCATTCACTCCCAAACTGACCCTACCCTTTCCCATTCACTCCCAAAGGGACCCTACCCCATCCCATTCATTCCCAAAGAGACCCATCACAATTCACTCCCAAAGAGACCCCACCCCAACCCATTCGCTCCCAAAGGGACACTACCCCATCCCATTCACTCACAAAGAGACCCTCCCCTTTCCCATTCACTCCCATAGGGACCCATCCCTTCATATTCATTCCCAAAGAGACCCTACCCCTTCCCATTCACTGCCAAAGAGACCCTACCCCTTCCCATTCACTGCCAAAGAGACCCTACCCCATCCCATTCACTCACAAAGAGACCCCACCCCAACCCATTCACTCCCAAAAGGACCCTACCCGATTCCATTCACTCCCAAAGAGAGTCTACCCCATCCCTTTCACTCCCAAACACTACCCCATCCCATTCACTCCCAAAGAGATCCTACCCCATCCCATTCACCCACAAAGGGGCCCTACCCGATCCCATTCACTCCCAAAGAGAGCCTACCCCATCCCTTTCACTCCCAGACACTACCCCATCCCATTCACTCCCAAAGAGATCCTACCCCATCCCATTCACTCACAAAGAGACCCAACTCCAACCCATTCACTCCCAAAGAGACCCTCCCCTTTCCCATTCACTCCCATAGGGACCCATCCCTTCATATTCATTCCCAAAGAGACCCTACCCCTTCCCATTCACTGCCAAAGAGACCCTACCCCTTCCCATTCACTCCCATAGGGACACTACCCCTCTCCATTCACTCCCAAAGAGACCCCACCCCAACCCATTCACTCCCAAAAGGACCCTACCCGATTCCATTCACTCCCAAAGAGATCCTACCCCATCCCATTCACTCCCAAAGAGATCCTACCCCATCCCATTCACTCCCAAAGAGACCCAACTCCAACCCATTCACTCCCAAAGGGACCCTACCCGATCCCATTCACTCCCAAAGAGAGTCTACCCCATCCCTTTCACTCCCAAACAGACCCTACCCCTCCCCATTCACTCCGAAAGGTATCATACCCCTCCCCATTCACTCCCAAAGGGACCCTACCCCATCCCATTCACTCCCAAAGGGACCCTACCCCATCCCATTCACTCCCAAAGAGACCCTACCACTTCCCATTCACTGCCAAAGAGACCCTATCCCTTCCCATTCACTCCCAAAGAGACCCTACCCCATCCCATTCACTCCCAAAGAGACCCTCCCCTTTCCCATTCACTCCCATAGGGACCCATCCCTTCATATTCATTCCCAAAGAGACCCTACCCCTTCCCATTCACTGCCAAAGAGACCCTACCCCTTCCCATTCACTCCCATAGGGACACTACCCCTCTCCATTCACTCCCAAAGAGACCCCACCCCAACCCATTCACTCCCAAAAGGACCCTACCCGATTCCATTCACTCCCAAAGAGAGTCTACCCCATCCCTTTCACTCCCAAACACTACCCCATCCCATTCACTCCCAAAGAGATCCTACCCCATCCCATTCACTCCCAAAGAGACCCAACTCCAACCCATTCACTCCCAAAGGGACCCTACCCGATCCCATTCACTCCCAAAGAGAGTCTACCCCATCCCTTTCACTCCCAAACAGACCCTACCCCTCCCCATTCACTCCGAAAGGTATCATACCCCTCCCCATTCACTCCCAAAGGGACCCTACCCCATCCCATTCACTCCCAAAGGGACCCTACCCCATCCCATTCACTCCCAAAGAGACCCTACCACTTCCCATTCACTGCCAAAGAGACCCTATCCCTTCCCATTCACTCCCAAAGAGACCCTACCCCATCCCATTCACTCCCAAAGAGACCCTCCCCTTTCCCATTCACTCCCATAGGGACCCATCCCTTCATATTCATTCCCAAAGAGACCCTACCCCTTCCCATTCACTCCCATAGGGACACTACCCCTCTCCATTCACTCCCAAAGAGACCCCACCCCAACCCATTCACTCCCAAAAGGACCCTACCCGATTCCATTCACTCCCAAAGAGAGTCTACCCCATCCCTTTCACTCCCAAACACTACCCCATCCCATTCACTCCCAAAGAGATCCTACCCCATCCCATTCACTCCCAAAGAGACCCAACTCCAACCCATTCACTCCCAAAGGGACCCTACTCGATCCCATTCACTCCCAAAGAGAGTCTACCCCATCCCTTTCACTCCCAAACAGACCCTACCCCTCCCCATTCACTCCGAAAGGTATCATACCCCTCCCCATTCACTCCCAAAGGGACCCTACCCCATCCCATTCACTCCCAAAGGGACCCTACCCCATCCCATTCACTCCCAAAGGGACCCTACCACTTCCCATTCACTCCCAAAGAGACACTACCCCATCCCATTCACTCCCATAGGGATCTTACCCCATTCCATTCACTCCCAAAGAGACCCTACCCCATCCCATTCACTCCCAAAGGGACCCTACCCCTTCCCATTCACTCCCAAACTGACCCTACCCTTTCCCATTCACTCCCAAAGGGACCCTACCCCATCCCATTCACTCCCAAAGAGACCCAACCCCAACCCATTCACTCCCAAAGGGACCCTACCCGATCCCATTCACTCCCAAAGGGACCCTACCCCATCCCATTCACTCCCAAAGGGACCCTACCCCATCCCATTCACTCCCAAAGGGACCCTACCCCAACCCATTCACTCCCAAAGAGACCCTACCCCATCCCATTCACTCCCAAAGGGACCCTACCCCTTCCCATTCACTCCCAAACTGACCCTACCCTTTCCCATTCACTCCCAAAGGGACCCTACCCCATCCCATTCACTCCCAAAGAGACCCAACCCCAACCCATTCACTCCCAAAGGGACCCTACCCGATCCCATTCACTCCCAAAGGGACCCTACCCCATCCCATTCACTCCCAAAGGGACCCTACCCGATCCCATTCACTCCCAAAGGGACCCTACCCGAACCCATTCACTCTCAAAGGGACCCTACCCCTTCCCATTCACTCCCATAGGGACCCTACCCCTCCCTATTCACTCCCAAAGAGACCCTACCCCTTCCCATTCACTCCCAAAAGGACCCTACCCGATTCCATTCACTCCCAAAGAGAGTCTACCCCATCCCTTTCACTCCCAAACACTACCCCATCCCATTCACTCCCAAAGAGATCCTACCCCATCCCATTCACTCCCAAAGAGACCCAACTCCAACCCATTCACTCCCAAAGGGACCCTACCCGATCCCATTCACTCTCAAAGAGAGTCTACCCCATCCCTTTCACTCCCAAACAGACCCTACCCCTCCCCATTCACTCCGAAAGGTATCATACCCCTCCCCATTCACTCCCAAAGGGACCCTACCCCATCCCATTCACTCCCAAAGGGACCCTACCCCATCCCATTCACTCCCAAAGAGACCCTACCCCATCCCATTCACTCCCAAAGAGACCCTACCCCTTCCCATTCACTCCCAAAGAGAACCATCCCTTCATATTCATTCCCAAAGGGACCCTACCCCATCCCATTCACTCCCAACAGGAGCCGACCTCTTCCCATTCACTCCCTAAGGGACCCTACCCCTTTACATTCACTCCCAAACAGACCCTACCACCTCCCATTCACTCCGAAAGGGATCCTACCCCTTCCCATTCACTCCCAAAGGGACCCATCCCTTCATATTCATTCCCAAAGGGACCCTACCCCATCCCAATCACTCCCAAAGGGACCCATCCCTTCACATTCACTCCCAAAGAGACCCATCCCTTCATATTCATTCCCAAAGGGACCCTACCCCATTCCAATCACTCCCAAAGGGACCCTACCCCATCCCATTCACTCCCAAAAGGACCCTACCCCTTCCCATTCACTCCCAAACTGACCCTACCCTTTCCCATTCACTCCCAAAGGGACCCTACCTCATCCCATTCATTCCCAAAGAGACCCATCACAATTCACTCCCAAAGAGACCCCACCCCAACCCATTCGCTCCCAAAGGGACACTACCCCATCCCATTCACTCACAAAGAGACCCTCCCCTTTCCCATTCACTCCCATAGGGACCCATCCCTTCATATTCATTCCCAAAGAGACCCTACCCCTTCCCATTCACTGCCAAAGAGACCCTACCCCTTCCCATTCACTGCCAAAGAGACCCTACCCCATCCCATTCACTCACAAAGAGACCCCACCCCAACCCATTCACTCCCAAAAGGACCCTACCCGATTCCATTCACTCCCAAAGAGAGTCTACCCCATCCCTTTCACTCCCAAACACTACCCCATCCCATTCACTCCCAAAGAGATCCTACCCCATCCCATTCACCCACAAAGGGGCCCTACCCGATCCCATTCACTCCCAAAGAGAGCCTACCCCATCCCTTTCACTCCCAGACACTACCCCATCCTATTCACTCCCAAAGAGATCCTACCCCATCCCATTCACTCACAAAGAGACCCAACTCCAACCCATTCACTCCCAAAGAGACCCTCCCCTTTCCCATTCACTCCCATAGGGACCCATCCCTTCATATTCATTCCCAAAGAGACCCTACCCCTTCCCATTCACTGCCAAAGAGACCCTACCCCTTCCCATTCACTCCCATAGGGACCCATCCCTTCATATTCATTCCCAAAGAGACCCTACCCCTTCCCATTCACTCCCAAAGAGACCCCACCCCAACCCATTCACTCCCAAAAGGACCCTACCCGATTCCATTCACTCCCAAAGAGAGTCTACCCCATCCCTTTCACTCCCAAACACTACCCCATCCCATTCACTCCCAAAGAGATCCTACCCCATCCCATTCACTCCCAAAGAGATCCTACCCCATCCCATTCACTCCCAAAGAGACCCAACTCCAACCCATTCACTCCCAAAGGGACCCTACCCGATCCCATTCACTCCCAAAGAGAGTCTACCCCATCCCTTTCACTCCCAAACAGACCCTACCCCTCCCCATTCACTCCGAAAGGTATCATACCCCTCCCCATTCACTCCCAAAGGGACCCTACCCCATCCCATTCACTCCCAAAGGGACCCTACCCCATCCCATTCACTCCCAAAGAGACCCTACCACTTCCCATTCACTGCCAAAGAGACCCTATCCCTTCCCATTCACTCCCAAAGAGACCCTACCCCATCCCATTCACTCCCAAAGAGACCCTCCCCTTTCCCATTCACTCCCATAGGGACCCATCCCTTCATATTCATTCCCAAAGAGACCCTACCCCTTCCCATTCACTGCCAAAGAGACCCTACCCCTTCCCATTCACTCCCATAGGGACACTACCCCTCTCCATTCACTCCCAAAGAGACCCCACCCCAACCCATTCACTCCCAAAAGGACCCTACCCGATTCCATTCACTCCCAAAGAGAGTCTACCCCATCCCTTTCACTCCCAAACACTACCCCATCCCATTCACTCCCAAAGAGATTCTACCCCATCCCATTCACTCCCAAAGAGACCCAACTCCAACCCATTCACTCCCAAAGGGACCCTACCCGATCCCATTCACTCCCAAAGAGAGTCTACCCCATCCCTTTCACTCCCAAACAGACCCTACCCCTCCCCATTCACTCCGAAAGGTATCATACCCCTCCCCATTCACTCCCAAAGGGACCCTACCCCATCCCATTCACTCCCAAAGGGACCCTACCCCATCCCATTCACTCCCAAAGGGACCCTACCACTTCCCATTCACTCCCAAAGAGACACTACCCCATCCCATTCACTCCCATAGGGATCTTACCCCATTCCATTCACTCCCAAAGAGACCCTACCCCATCCCATTCACTCCCAAAGGGACCCTACCCCTTCCCATTCACTCCCAAACTGACCCTACCCTTTCCCATTCACTCCCAAAGGGACCCTACCCCATCCCATTCACTCCCAAAGAGACCCAACCCCAACCCATTCACTCCCAAAGGGACCCTACCCGATCCCATTCACTCCCAAAGGGACCCTACCCCATCCCATTCACTCCCAAAGGGACCCTACCCCATCCCATTCACTCCCAAAGGGACCCTACCCCAACCCATTCACTCCCAAAGAGACCCTACCCCATCCCATTCACTCCCAAAGGGACCCTACCCCTTCCCATTCACTCCCAAACTGACCCTACCCTTTCCCATTCACTCCCAAAGGGACCCTACCCCATCCCATTCACTCCCAAAGAGACCCAACCCCAACCCATTCACTCCCAAAGGGACCCTACCCGATCCCATTCACTCCCAAAGGGACCCTACCCCATCCCATTCACTCCCAAAGGGACCCTACCCGATCCCATTCACTCCCAAAGGGACCCTACCCGAACCCATTCACTCTCAAAGGGACCCTACCCCTTCCCATTCACTCCCATAGGGACCCTACCCCTCCCTATTCACTCCCAAAGAGACCCTACCCCTTCCCATTCACTCCCAAAAGGACCCTACCCGATTCCATTCACTCCCAAAGAGAGTCTACCCCATCCCTTTCACTCCCAAACACTACCCCATCCCATTCACTCCCAAAGAGATCCTACCCCATCCCATTCACTCCCAAAGAGACCCAACTCCAACCCATTCACTCCCAAAGGGACCCTACCCGATCCCATTCACTCTCAAAGAGAGTCTACCCCATCCCTTTCACTCCCAAACAGACCCTACCCCTCCCCATTCACTCCGAAAGGTATCATACCCCTCCCCATTCACTCCCAAAGGGACCCTACCCCATCCCATTCACTCCCAAAGGGACCCTACCCCATCCCATTCACTCCCAAAGAGACCCTACCCCATCCCATTCACTCCCAAAGAGAGTATACCCCATCCCATTCACTCCAAAAGGTATCATACCCCTTCCCATTCACTCCCAAAGGGACCCTACCCAATCCCATTCACTCCCAAAGAGAGTATACCCCATCCCATTCACTCCCAAAGAGACCCTACCCCTCCCCATTCACTCCCAAAGGGACCCTACCCCATCCCATTCACTCCCAAAGAGACCCAACCCCATCCCATTCACTCCCAAAGGGACCCTACCCGATCCCATTCACTCCCAAATCGACCCTCCCCTTTCCCATTCATTCCCAAAGAGACCCTACCCCTCCCCATTCACTGCCTAAGACCCTACCCCTTCCCATTCACTCCCAAAGAGACCCTACCCCTTCCCATTCACTGCCAGTTAGAGCCACCCTTCCCATTCACTCCCAAAGAGACCCTACCCCTTCCCATTCACTGCCAGTTAGAGCCACCCTTCCCATTCACTCCCATAGGGACCCCACCCCATCCCATTCACTGCCAGTTAGAGCCACCCTTCCCATTCACTCCCACTTCAAGTCCGAGTTCAAGTTTGTCATCTGGCTGTACATGAACAAAACCAAACGGAACAATGTTCCTCTGGACAATTGTGAACCCATACAACATATATCACACACAACACGTAAAGCAGAATGTTACATAAATAAGTTTAAAAGTACAATTCAAAATGCATGTCATGAGCAGCACAGGTAAACAGTAAGCAGCTTGCTGTCCTAGTGAAGAGAGCTCAGTGGTGGCAGGGAATTCATCAGTCTCACTGCCTGGGGGAAGAAGTTGTTACCCAGTCACGCGGTATTAGTCCCTGTTGCTCTTCAACCTCCTTCGTGATGGAAGAATTACATATTTACAATGCTCTCTTCGAGCCACATACCACAATTCCATACTTACGCTTTCTTTGAACTGCACACCACAATTCCATATTTACAATGTTTCCTTTGAACTATACACCACAATTCCATATTTACAATGCTTTCTTTGAACTACTCACCACCATTCCATATTTACAATGTTTCCTTTGAACTATAGATCACAATTCTATATTTACAATGCTTTGTTTGAACTATACACCACAATTCCATATTTGAACTACACTCCCTTTCCACTTCTCCTTCCTTCACACCCGGATACAAACAAACAATGAGGTTAAATCTGCATCACCTGATCTTCCAATTGACTTGGTTCACAGTTCTTCAGAACCCATTGTTCAGAGTTGCATTTTTGATTTAATCTTCAATGCATATTCAGTCCTGAAGTTTGGTCGCTGAAATCAATATTTGCTTTTTGTCCTAACCCCAAAAACACCCTAATAAAGTACACACCAAGGAACTTCGTGCTCTTCACTCTCCCCGCGGTAGAGCGAATTATGTGCAATGGGGACTGGTGACCTGTGTCTTTTTGAAGTCCATGACCATAGAGGGATTACAGCTTCTTCCCCTCTGCCATCCGATTCCTGAATGGACATTGAAGCTTTGGACACTACCTCACTTTTTTTAATATACAGTGTTTCTGGGGGTTTCTTTGCATGATTTTTAAAATGTATTCAATATATGTAAATTGATCTACTTGCTTATTTTTATGCTTTATTTTATTTATTTATTTTTTCTGTCTCTACCATATTATGTATTGCATTGAACTGCTGCTGCTAAGTTAACAAATTTCACATCACGTGCCGGTGATAATAAGCCACTGCACAGAGTCAGATAAAGTTGTGGAAATCTGTGAACTCAGCTGACTTCATCATGGACACGGGCCTCCCCACCATCCAGCACATCTTCGAAAGGCGATGCCTTAAAAAGGCAGAATCCGTCATTAACCCGGAGCACCGGCGGACCGCACTTAGTCTGGCCCCTACCCTTTGACCTGTTTGGCACGGGTGTCCCTACCCAGGGCCAAAGCGCTGAGCCCTGACTCCAGCCAACGTAGCTCTCCGGGTCATTGAGTCACGCGGGCCTCCAAACCCCCACGACGAGGGTGTGCGCCTCTCGGAGGTGTGTTCACCTCATTAAGGATAGCAATGGGGAATCCTTCTACATCTGAGTGTGACAGTATTCCTGCCTCTCCCCCCGGGATTTGCGTGACAGAGGTGAAAACCGAGAGGCAGCTACAAAGATGACAAAGGAAGCCCTGAACACGGCTAGAGATACAGGACCTTCACTGCTGCCCTAAAAGTCAGTAAAGAACTGAATACAACACGGTCAGACCAAGGTTTGACAGAGCTTCATGGTTCTTGAACTCAATCCCCACCCCCACCCCGACGAATGAAGGCTAACTGCATCAAATACTTCAGCTGAACTCATTAAAGTAGCAATTAAATGCCTCAGTAAACTAATCCCTTCTGTCATGTCAAGGTTCACGCCAACTGCTCTGTGCCCCATCCCAGCTAGTCACGTCTGCTCACGTTTGGCCTGCAGCCTGCATCCCCCTAAACCTTTCCCATTCACCTACCCGCCCGAGTATCGTTTACAAGCTGTTAATGTACTCGCGTCAACTAATTTCTCTGCCAGCTCAGTCTATGTGCGAAATGAGAAATGAATATTCTCATTAAATGTCTCTCCTCTCACCTTAAGCCTGTGTCTCCTTGATTGCCCAACCCTGGGAAACAGACCGTGTGCACTCACCCTACAGATGTTCCCCCGTGGTTTTACACATAAGATCATACCTCGGTCTCCAACGCTACTAAGGCTGCCAGACAGTCCCACAAGTCGGCTGTAGTGAGGCGCCACTGCAGCTTGGGGGCGCCAAAGCTCAGCGTTTGAGTCCAGTGCCCTCTGTCAGGAGTTTGTACGTTGTCTCCCAGTGACCGTGCGGGTTTGTCCAAAGAGGTAGGTTAGTTGGTCACTGTAAATTGTCTTGTCATTGGGCTAGAGTTAAACAGGGGCGCAGAGGGGCCTGTTCCCCGCTGTGTCTCCAATTAAAATAAATAAATGTTTTCTGCGCCCTTTCCAGCTGAGTGACATCTTTCTTATTGCGGGGCGGCAGATCTGAACACACTGCTCTCGGTGTGGCCCCACCGTCACCTCGACAAGCACGGCATAACACCCCAACTTTCAGACTCGGTGCCCTGACTGATGAAGGCCTGCATTCCAAACTTCCTTTTGCAAGCGGAACAAGTGCGACAGCTGCCCCCAACACCTCCTCCCTCACTACCACTCAGGGCTTCGAACAGTCCGTCCAGGTGAGGCGACAGTCAGTCTGTTGGGGTCACTTACTCTGTCCGGTGCTCCTGGGGTGGCCTCCTGTACATAGGTGAGACCTGGCGTAGATTGGGAGACCGCTTGGCTGAGCATCTACACTCCGTCCGCCAGAACAAATCCCCGCACCTCCCCATCTGTAGCACAGTTGTGGCAACTGAAAGCCGACTCAGACTCCTGGGAGTGCACAACACACACACACACACACACACCCACACAGACACACACACACACACACACTCACACACACACCCACAGACAAACACACACCCACACACACACGCGCGCACACACACAGACACACACACACACACTCACACAGACACACACACACCCACAGACACACACATCACACACACCCACACACGTGCGCACACACACACCCACAGACACACACACACACACACACGCGCGCGCACACACACTCACATGCACATCACACAAACACACACACACACACGCACACACCCACAGGCACACACACTCACACGCACATCACACAAACACACACACACACGCACACACCCACAGACACACACACTCACACGCACATCACACAAACACACACACACACGCACACACCCACAGACACACACACTCACACGCACATCACACACACACACCCACACATGCACGCATACACACACACACCCACAGACACACACACTCACACGCACATCACACAAACACACACACACACTCACACGCACATCACACACACACACACCCACACATACACGCATACACACACACACCCACAGACACACACACTCACACGCACATCACACACAGTCACACATCACACACAGTCACACACACTCACACACATGCAGTCACACACTCACACAGTCACACATCACACACACACACTCACACACATTCACAGACACTCACATACACACATGTAGTCACACAGTCACACACACACACACACACACACACACACACACACACACACACACACTGTTATTTCATGCCCTCGTTATTTTGAATTTTGTGCACAGGAAGTGACATTAATCAATCTTCAATCTTGAATCTATTGGGACGACAAGAACTGTCGGCGATTCTCCAGACGCAGCCTAACCAGAGTCTAACAGAGCTGCATCGTAACATTCCCACTCTTGAACTCGGTTACCCAACTAGTAAAGGCAGCTGGATCATATGCAACACACACAAAGCACTGGAGAAACTCAGCAGGCCAGGCTGTATCACATCCCTCCTTCACCACTCTATCGACCGGTGCACCCCAAGATCCCTCTGTACCTCACTGCTGTGGACAGTCCTGTCATTAACCAGCTCCTGTACGTTTACATTTCACCTCCCAGAGTGCCTCATCTCACTCTGGCCTGGATTAAACTCTTTCTGCCATCTCTCTGGCCATATCTGACACAGGTCGATATCCCATTGTGTCCTTCGGCGATCTTCGACGCTTATACACAAACAACGCCACCGATCTTTGCATCATCTGCAAAGTTACAGACCCAC
This sequence comes from Mobula birostris, assembly GCF_030028105.1. Taxonomy (NCBI): domain Eukaryota; kingdom Metazoa; phylum Chordata; class Chondrichthyes; order Myliobatiformes; family Myliobatidae; genus Mobula; species Mobula birostris. Next base: position 94,949,319 of record NC_092382.1, read on the forward strand.
GCATCCACCTTTTCATTCAGCTCTGGTGGAGGTGGACGACAGTGTGACACCGGACAACAGAGCTGCTCCCACTGGAGTACAGTCCTGTTTCAGCTGCCACAGGCTGAGGAAACTCACCTCCTCATTCAGTGTGCAGAGTCCAGTCCGGCTGGGCACCAGTCTGATCCATCAGACCTGAATCCAGTCCGGGTGGGGTCAGCCCAATCCGTCAGACCTGAATCCAGTCCGGGTGGGGTCAGTCCGATCCGTCAGACCTGAATCCAGTCCAGGTGGGCATCAGTCCGATCTGTCAGACCTGAATCCAATCCGGGTGGGGTCAGCCCAATCCGTCAGACCTGAATCCAGTCCGGGTGGGGTCAGTCCGATCCGTCAGACCTGAATCCAGTCCAGGTGGGCATCAGTCCGATCCGTCAGACCTGAATCCAATCCGGGTGGGGATCAGTCCAATCCGTCAGACCTGAATCCAGTCCGGGTGAGTACTGGTCCGATCCGTCAGACCTGAATCCAGTCCAGGTGGGCATCAGTCCAATCCGTCAGACCTGAATCCAATCCGGGTGGGGGTCAGTCCGATCCGTCAGACCTGAATCCAGTCCGGGTGGGGTCAGTCCGATCCGTCAGACCTGAATCCAGTCCGGGTGAGTACTGGTCCGATCCGTGACCCCCCCACCTTGACCAGCGTCAAGGTCCAAGGCAACATTAGATTTAATCCCTAGTACACAGCAGCTTCAGGCAATGCACATTCTGGCAGTGTACTTCCCCTGTTTAACAAGCTGCTCAGTTTGCTGGCTGAGGTTTGATTTCTAACTCTGCTTCGCCAAGGTGTCGAAGCTCAGATTTCCCAACGGCCTGAAGACCAAGGCCTGGAGTCTGGAGGCTGGAGTTGGGAAGACTGTCTGTGTGGGAAGGAGGGAGGAACAGGCCTCGTTTCCTTGTGGCCTGTTGTGTCAGTATTGCTGTGCTGAGCCTTGTGGGTGTGCTATGCTGCTGCGAGAGCGTGTGGGTGTGGTGACCCTTGGAGGGTGCCCCTTCCCCAGCACATCCCCACACCCCCCACACCGTCCCGTCTCACACCCCCAGGGTCAGCACATCCCCACACCCCCCCACACCATCCCGTCTCACACCCCCAGGGTCAGCACATCCCCACACCCCCCACACCGTCCCATCACACACCCCCAGGGTCAGCACATCCCCACACCCCCCACACCATCCCGTCACACACCCCCAGGGTCAGCAAATCCCCACACCCCCCACACCGTCCCGTCTCACACCCCCAGGGTCAGCAAATCCCCACACCCCCCACACCATCCCGTCACACACCCCCAGGGTCAGCAAATCCCCACACCCCCCACACCGTCCCGTCACACACCCACAGGGTCAGTGCATCCCCACACCCCCCACACCGTCCCGTCTCACACCCCCAGGGTCAGCACATCCCCACACCCCCCACACCGTCCCGTCACACACCACCAGGGTCAGCACATCCCCACACCCCCCACACCGTCCCGTCTCACACCACCAGGGTCAGCACATCCCCACACCCCCCACACCGTCCCGTCACACACCACCAGGGTCAGCACATCCCCACACCCCCCACACCGTCCCATCTCACACCCCCGGGTCAGCAAATCCCCACACCCCCCACACCGTCCCGTCTCACACCCCCAGGGTCAGCAAATCCCCACACCCCCCACACCGTCCCGTCTCACACCCCCAGGGTCAGCAAATCCCCACACCCCCCACACCGTCCCGTCTCACACCCCCAGGGTCAGCAAATCCCCACACCCCCCCACACCGTCCCGTCTCACACCCCCAGGGTCAGCAAATCCCCACACCCCCCACACCGTCCCGTCTCACACCCCCAGGGTCAGCAAATCCCCACACCCCCCACACCGTCCCGTCTCACACCCCCAGGGTCAGCAAATCCCCACACCCCCCACACCGTCCCGTCTCACACCCCCAGGGTCAGTACATCCCCACACCCCCCACACCATCCCGTCTCACACCCCCAGGGTCAGCAAATCCCCACACCCCCCACACCGTCCCGTCACACACCCACAGGGTCAGCAAATCCCCACACCCCCCACACCATCCCGTCTCACACCCCCAGGGTCAGTACATCCCCACACCCCCCACACCATCCCGTCTCACACCCCCAGGGTCAGCACATCCCCAGGTTGTGTTGGCTGTGCACGCAAGTGACACATTTCAATATATCATCAGACCATACGATACAGCAGCAAAGTTAAGCCATTTGGCCCATCGAGTCTGTCTCACCATTTCATAACGCCTGATCCAATTTTCCTCTGAACCACAGTCTCCTGCCTTCTCCCCGTATCCCTCCACCAGTCAAGAATCTATCAAACTCTGCATTAAGTATATATAAAGAATTGGCCTCCATGGCCACTGTGACAAAGAATTCCACAGATTCACTTCTCTCTTGCTGAAGAAATTCCTCCTCATATCCTTTCTAAAAGGGACCCTTATTCTGAGGCTGTCTCCTCTGGTCTTAGACTCTCTCACCAGGGTACAGGACCATTCACTTCCTGACATGACTTGGCACTGTACATTTCAATGGGATAAATACATTAATCTGAATTTGATCTGTCAAACCCTGACCCGATCCAGCGGGAACCATACAAACCGCCAATTCACAATCCAGTCCGGGTGTGTACCAGTCCCATCCATCGCATCATAATCCAGTCCGGGTGTGTACCAGTCCCATCCATCGCATCATAATCCAGTCCGGGTGTGTACCAGTCCCATCTGTCACATCATAATCCAGTCCAGGTGTGTAGCAGTCCCATCCGTCACATCATAATCCAGTCCGGGTGTGTACCAGTCCCATCCATCGCATCATAATCCAGTCCGGGTGTGTACCAGTCCCATCTGTCACATCATAATCCGGTCCGGTGTGTACCAGTCCCATCCGTCACATCATAATCCAGTCCGGTGTGTACCAGTCCCATCCATCGCATCATAATCCAGTCCAGGTGTGTACCAGTCCCATCTGTCACATCATAATCCAGTCCGGTGAGTACCAGTCCAATCCGTCACATCATAATCCAGTCCGGGTGTGTACCAGTCCCATCTGTCACATCATAATCCAGTCCGGGTGTGTACCAGTCCCATCTGTCACATCATAATCCGGTCCGGTGTGTACCAGTCCCATCCATCGCATCATAATCCAGTCCGGGTGTGTACCAGTCCCATCTGTCACATCATAATCCAGTCCGGTGAGTACCAGTCCAATCCGTCACATCATAATCCAGTCCGGGTGTGTACCAGTCCCATCTGTCACATCATAATCCGGTCCGGTGTGTACCAGTCCAATCCGTCACATCATAATCCAGTCCGGGTGTGTACCAGTCCCATCTGTCACATCATAATCCGGTCCGGTGTGTACCAGTCCAATCCGTCACATCATAATCCAGTCCAGGTGTGTACCAGTCCAGTCCATCACATCATAATCCGGTCCGGTGTGTACCTGCCCCATCTGTCACATCATAATCCAGTCCAGGTGTGTAGCAGTCCAACCCATCACATTATAATCCAGTCCAGGTGTGTACCAGTCCAGTCCATCACATCATAATCCAGTCCAGGTGTGTACCAGTCCCATCCGTCACACCCTGATCCAGTCCAGTTGCTCCAGTCCCATACCCTTACCTGCCAAACAGTCATAAAATAATCGAATCTACTTCATTTGCCTCCTGATTGTGTCCAGTCCAGAGTCCATTCTGGCCACCCCCTGTCCCTGTCTGGTCGGTACCAGCCCCATCCACTCCGGTATCTCCTTGACCCAGTCAAGTGTGTCGGTTTCAGTCTGGTGAGTTTATGTTCCAGTCCGCTGTTGTCATGATCCAGTCCGGTTGCTTCATGATCCAGTCCGGTAGCTCTGTGTTCCAGTCCGGTATCTCCATAATCCAGTCCAGTATCTCCATGGTCCAGTCCGGTATCTCCATGATCCAGTCTGGTGTGTTGGATTCAGTCTGGTGAGTTCATGTTCCAGTCCACTGTTGTCATGATCCAGTCCGGTAGCTCCGTGTTCCAGTCCGGTAGCTCCGTGTTCCAGTCCGGTAGCTCCGTGTTCCAGTCCGGTAGCTCCATGATCCAGTCTGGTGTGTTGGATTCAGTCTGGTGAGTTCATGTTCCAGTCCACTGTTGTCATGATCCAGTCCGGTAGCTCTGTGTTCCAGTCCGGTAGCTCCGTGTTCCAGTCCGGTAGCTCCGTGTTCCAGTCCGGTAGCTCCGTGTTCCAGTCCGGTAGCTCCATGATCCAGTCTAGTGTGTTGGTTTCAGTCCGGTGAGTTCATGATCCAGTCCAGTGTTGTTATGATCCAGTCCGGTATCTCCTTGGTCGCTCTGGTATCTCCACAACACACACAAAATGCTGGAGGAACTCAGCAGGCCAGGCAGCATCCATGGAAAAGAGTACAGTCGACATTTCAGGTCGAGACCCTTCAGCAGGACTGGAGGGGAAAGAAAGCCAAGGAGTAGATTTTCTCGATCTTTCTCTGTCCCTATCTCTGGAGACAGCTTAACACTGATGTCATTACAAACCCACAGAATCTCACAGCTACCTGGACTATACGTCTTCCCACCCTGCTACTTATAAAAACACCATCCTCTTCTCTCAATTCCTCCGTCTCCACCGCATCTGCTCTCAGGGTAAGGCTTTTCATTCCAGAACTACTGAAATGTCCTCCTCCTTCAAAGAAAAGGGTTTCCCTTCGTCCTCCATCAACGCTGCCCTCACCTGCATCTCTTCCATTTCGCACACATCTGCCCTCACCCCATCCTCCCACCACCACATCAGGGACAGAGTTCCTTTCTCCCTCACCTACCACCCCACCTGCTTTCATATACAGCACATAATTCTACATAACTTCTGCCAGTTCCAACGTGATCCCACCACCAAATAAATCATTCCCACCCCCCACCACTTTCCACAGGGATCGCTCCTACACAACTCCCTGTCCACTCGTTCCTCCCCACTGATCTCCTCCTGGCACTTACCCTTGCAAGCAGAACAAGAGCCACAACTTCCCCTACACCTCCACCCTCACTACCATTCAGGGCCCCAAACAGTCCTTCCAGGTGAGCTGACACTTCACCTCTGGGTCTGTTGGGGCATCCACTGTATCTGGTGCTCCTGGTGTGGCCTCCTGTATATCAGAGACCCAATGAAAATTGGGAGACCACTTCGCTGAGCACCCACACTCCGTCTGCCAGAAAAAGCAGGATTTCCCAGGGGCCACCCATTTCAACTCTGCTTCCCATTCCCATTCCGACATGTCAGTCCATGGCCTCCTCTACTGTCGCGTTGAGGCCACACTCAGGTTGGAGAAGCAACATCTGTCTGGGTAGCATCCAACCAGTTGGCATGAACATCGATTTCTCGAGCTTCTGGTAATTGCCCCCACCCCCTTCACCATTCCCTTTTCCCTTTCACCTTGCCCCTCCCCGTTGCTCCTCCCCCCCCTTTTCTTTCTTCCACGGCCTTCCGTCTCTTTCACCAATCCACTTCCCAGCTCTTTGCTTCACCATCCTCCCCCTCCGAGTCTCACCTGTCGCCTGGTGTTTCTCTCCCCTCCACCCCAGCCCCCACACCTTCTGAATCTACTCCAGTCGTGACGAAGGGTCGACTATGCCTTTGCCATGGCTGCTGGCTGCAGTTCCTGCAGCACCTTGTGTGCAATAAGGCCAATTTATACTTGTGTGTCACATCGACGCCGTAGGTACGGCGTAGCCACGTACCCTATGCCGAACCCTACGCCATAGCCTGACGCACACCCCTCCCAAAATGTAACTACATGTCGCGGCGACGCAAACTGCAACAACTGTGATTGGTCCGCCTGGTAGCATCGCATTTCCTCCTACGCTGCAACAGCTTCCCGTTGGGCGACTGAAGGGCAGGGAGGGAACTCTGGCTGCAATGCTTTCCATAAAGCTTTACAGACCTCTGAAATTATGGAGGACACATTTCACTGTTATGAAGAAAGACACTTGCTTCTTGTTTACCCCGAGAAAGACTACCATGTCCATGAAGCCTTGCACGGGCAGGTGTGTGTGCTTGCGTGACGTGCGCGAATTGCAGAGCGATGCAGACACACCAACGCACAAGTATAAATGCTCACAACAGCGTAGCCCACTTGTGTAGGCTACTACGCACAAGTATAAATCAGCCTTTACTCAGATTTCCAGCATCTGCAGATTTTCTCGTCTGTGAGGAGTGGAGAAGGTTGGGGGAGGGAGACACAAGGTGATGGGGCAGACCTGGAGGGGGAGGGATGAAGCAAGGAGCTGGGACGTTGATTGGTGAAAGGCGATAAGGGGCTGGAGCTCGGGGAGCCTGATGGGAGAAGACAGAAGATAATTAAAGAAAGAAAAGGGGGGAGGAGCACCAGAGGGAAGGAAGGTGAGGGAGGGGAAAGGGGACGGGAAATGGTGATGCTTCTCTTCCCCAGTCCTGCCGAAGGGTCTCGGCCCAAAATGTCGACTGTACTCTTTTTCCCACAGATGCTGCCTGACCTGCTGAGTTTCTCCAGCATTTTGTGTGTGTTGCTTTGGAATTCCAGCATCTTCAGATTTTCTCTCGATTGTGACTGGTGTCTCCACAATCCGGTCCTTCGTCTCCATAATCCAGTCTGGCATCTCCATGAGACGGTTCAATATCTCCATTATCCAGTCTGGTATCTTCATGTTCCAGTCCACTGTGCCCACGATCCAGTTGGGTAGCTCCACGATCCAGTCTGGTGTCTGTATAATCAGATCTGATTGCTCCATGGTCCGGTCCAGTGAGTCTCCGATCCAGTCCAGTATCTGTATAATCAGATCTGATTGCCCCATGGTCCAGTCCGGTGAGTCTCTTATCCAGTCCGGTATCTGTATAATCAGATCTGATTGCCCCATGATCCGGTCCAGTGAGTCCCTGATCCAGTCTGGGATCTGTATAATCAGATCTGATTGCCACATGATCCGGTCCGGTGAGTCCCTGATCCAGTCCGGTATCTGCATAATCAGATCTGATTGCCCCATGGTCCGGTCCAGTGAGTTCATGATCCAGTCCGGTATCTGTATAATCAGATCTAATTGCCCCATGATCCGGTCCGGTGAGTTCATGATCCAGTCCGGTATCTGCATAATCAAGTCTAATTTCTCCATAATCCAGTCATGTAAATCCATGACCCCAGTCCACTGTGCTCATTGTGCTGTCCGGCGAGTCCATGTCAAAGTCTGGTATCACCGTGATCCAGTCCAGTATCACCATGATCCAGTCCGGTATCACCATGATCTAGTCTGGTATCTTCATGATCCAGTCCAGTATCACCTTGTTCCGGTCCAGTATCACCATGGTTTCGTCTGGTATCACCGTGATCTGGTCTGGTATCTCCATGTTCCAGTCCGGTATCACCATGGTTTGGTCTAGTATCACCGTGATTCAGTCCGGTATCACCGTGATCCGGTCCGGTATCACCGTGGTTTGGTCCGGTATCACCGTGGTTTGGTCCGGTATCACCGTGGTTTGGTCCGGTATCACCGTGGTTTGGTCCGGTATCACCGTGGTTTGGTCCGGTATCTCCATGGTTTGGTCCGGTATCTCCATGGTTTGGTCCGGTACCTCCATGTTCCAGTCCGGTATCACCATGGTTTGGTCCGGTATCACCGTGGTTTGGTCTGGTATCACCCTATTCTGGTCCAGAGCGACTATAAGCCAGCCCAGATTCTCTCTCACCTGGCCCTGTTTCTCACTGACCTGCACACACAAAATGCTGGACGAAGTCAGCAGGCCAGGCAGCATCCGGGAAATGAGGGCAGTCAACATTTTGGGCCTAAATCAGCATCCTGCTGAATGGTCTCGGCCTGAAACGTCGACTGTTTACTCCTTACCACAGATGCTGCCTGACCTGCTGAGTTCCTCCAGCATTTTGTGTGTGTTGCTTTGAATTTGCAGCATCTGCAGATTGTCTCGTGTTTCTCCCTGATCCGGTCCAGTTTCTCAGTGATCCGGTCCAGTTTCTCACTGAACCGGTCCGGATTCTCACTGATCCAGTCCATTTTCTTATGGATCCATTCCGGTCGCCAATTGTTGACCCTCACAAACCCCCCCCCCCACAAAGTAGGATGCAGGATGACCCAGTCCTGCACTCCACACTGACACCAGTCAACCCCCACCCCCCAGCAGTGACTTCCGTCAGTCCCAGGTGTCCTACCAACCCTCAGAGGGTGACACTGGAGTGAATCCCTCTCCACCGGGACCACCCACTCACCTGCGTAGCGGAGCGGGGCGTCCTTGTCGATGGCAAAGAGTGGGGGGTTGAGAAGCACTGTCTTATCGTTCTCCATCACAATCCCCTGGTACTCGGCCTCGATCCATGGCTTGTGCTTGTTGGCTGGGGGTGTAGGGGCAGGGGCAGGTAGCAGAGCAGGAGGGGGAGAGCAGGGGGGCGCGGAGAGAGGGAAGGGGGAGTGGGGAAGGAGGGTGGAGAGGGAAAGGGTGAAGAAGGAAGGAGGGAGAAAAGAGAATGGAGAGAGGGAAGCAGAGTGCAGGGAGGGGGAGGACAGAGTGAGAGGGAGAGGCAGTGAGGGAAGAAGGGGGGGACAGAGAAGAGGAGGGAGGGGAAGGGAAGAGGGAGGGGATGAGGAAGAGGGAGGGGATGAGGAAGGGAAGAGAGAGGGGATGAGGAAGGGAAGAGGGAGGGGATGAGGAAGGGAAGAGGGAGGGGATGAGGAAGAGGGAGGGGATGAGGAAGAGGGAGGGGATGAGGAAGGGAAGAGGGAGGGGATGGGAGAAAGAGGAAGGAGACAGAGAGTGGAGTGTGGGAGTTGGAGAGTGGGCAGAGGGACGAGGGAGGGGGAGAGAGTGAGAAGGAGAAGGGGAGAGAGGAAGGGGAGGAAGGCATGAGGGAGTGTGAGAGTGGGAGTGGGAGGGGAGAGAGGGAAGTTGGAGAGAGGGAGGGTGAGGGCACAGGCAGGAATGAAGAGGAGAGGATAGTGAAGGGGAGATAGAGAGCAAGTGAGCATGAAGGGGAGTGAGGGAGAGGAATGTTAGTAGAGCGAGGGAGGGGGAAAGGTGATTCAGAGAAGAGGGAGATGGAGAATGGGAAAGGAAAGTGAGACAGAGAAAGAGGAAGGGGAATGAGGGCCGATAATTAAGGACGAGGTTAGAGGGTAGAGTGAATGTGCCATTGGTGACAGGGAGGGAGAGGAGGAGCGGGTGAGGGAGGGAGAGGAGGTGAGGGAGAGGGAGGGAGAGGAGGTGAGGGTGAGGGAGAGAGAGGAGGTGAGGGTGAGGGAGAGAGAGGAGGTGAGGGAGGGAGAGGAGGTGAGGGTGAGGGAGGGAGAGGAGGAGGGGGGGAGGGAGGGAGAGGAGGAGGGGGTGAGGGAGGGAGGAACCAGGACAGGAGGAGATACATTACTGAAGCACACCTCCCTCACCCACAGAGGGGGAGACTCCCCCCCACACCATCTCTCTCACACACATCCAGAGACACCCCCAACTTTCTCTGCCATACTTGCAGAGACCTGCCTTTATCTCTCACTATTCCTCCCTCCCACATCTGGACAGATCTCTAACCCTCTCTTCCACATCAGGGAGGCCCACCCCCGCCCCCCGAACCGAGAGGCCTCCATCCCTCTTTCCAGATTAGCCACACTTCTCCCACATCTGGAAAGAACTCTCGCCCTCCTTCCCGCATCTGGAGAGATCTCCATCCTCTCCTTCCCCAGGCTAAATGGAACATATCCTTCCGGCTGCAGCTGGAGAGGCCACCCCTCATCCGGGTGGAACGGCCCCCTCTCTTCCACATCTGGAGAAACCACTATCACACATCTGGAGAGACCTCCACCCCCCCTCCTCCAAATCTGGATGGACCGCCCCTCTCTCCCTCATATCTCTCCCACATCCAGGGACTATCCATCACCCCACAACTGAATGGATCTTCCTTCCCTCATCTAGAGAGGTCTCCATCCCACATCTGGCTGGATGGATAACCCTTCCCTCCCAGTTCTGCATGGACCTTCCCACATCTGGAAGAACCATCTTACCTCCCACATCCATCCCTCTCTCCATCCTATATCTGGAGAGATATCTGCCCCTCCCTCCCCCACATCTGCAGAGACATCATCCCCCCTCCCTTCCATTCTGAATGGACCATCCCTCCCTCACATCTGGAGAGACCTCATCCCCTCCCTCCCAATTCTAAATGGACCATCCCTCCCCCACATCTGCAGAGACCTCATCCCCTCCCTCCCAATTCTGAATGGACCATCCCTCCCCCACATCTGCAGAGACATCCATCTCTCCCTCCCAATTCTGAATGGACCATCCCTCCCCCACATCTGCAGAGACATCCATCTCTCCCTCCCAATTCTGGATGGACCATCTCTCCCCCACATCTGGAGAGACCTCCATCCCTCCCCCGCCTGGTGAAACCATCCTCTCCCACGCTGCCTCCCTCCCTTCAGCATCTGCGCAGCCCTGCGTCCCCCCTCCTCCTGCAGCCTGGCCTAGCAGCCTTCCCCTACACCCGCTCCCCACCACCACACCTCCACTTGCCCAAAACCGCCGCCCCCACCCCCCAACTCCCTGCGTCTTCCCCTAGTCGGCCTGGCCCGCTCGGACCCACCTTTGGTGCAGACAGCCGCCGCCACCAGCGAGCAGGCGACCGCTGCCCAGATGTGCAACCTCATCCTCTCGCTGGGGTTATTTTTCTCTCCTCACTGCAGATTAAATCTCGTTTCTGTCACTGCCGGCTGAGGCTGCGCCCTCTGCCCGATTGCATTGACTCCTGTGGGGTGCTTCACGCGTTATCTTATCGCCTCCCGGCCTCTGCAGAAGCAGCCGGTCTCCCGGGTGAGGGTCTATACGTGTCCGCCGTCTCCCCTCTTCCCCGCCGTTGCAGCGCGCCGCCGGCCCCTTTAAACATGCAAACGAGCAGAGCTGTGCGGCAAAATGACGTCACAATGCCGGCGGTCGCCCCCCGCCGCTGAGCGGCGGCCGGCTCGGCCAATCGGTAGCGAGGGTGTGGGAAGGGGCCCGCCTCCCCTGGGTCCGGAGAGTGGGATTTAAAGGGGTAGCCGCCCTATTAGTGGCAGAGCAGGGAGGGATGGAGTGATTAGATAGAGAGATAGATAGATAGATATACAGATAGATAGACAGACATACAGACAGATAGGTAGGTAGATATAGACAGAGAGTAACAGACAGATAGATAGATAGACAGATCGATAGATATACAGACAGATAGATAGGTCGATATAGACAGAGACTAACAGACAGATAGAGGGATAGATAGATAGAGAGTGATAGAGAGATAGATTGACAGATAGACCGACAGATAAACTGATTGACAGGTGGATAGATAGAGAGATGGATGAGGGAGAGAGAGAGATACAAGAAGGGAGGTAAAGAGGTAGGTAGGCTGAGGGAAGGAAGGAGAGACAGATAGAGTTGGGGAGTGGGGGAGGGAGAGGAGTAGGGAGAGAGGGAAGGGAAGAGAGAGAAGAGTGAGAAGTGCAGGGAGGGAGAGAGTGGGGAGGCAGGGAAAAGTGGGGGGGAGAGAGAGGGATACAGATAGATGGAGAGAGAAAGAGAGAGAGAGAGGGAGGAAGAGAGAGAGAAAGAAAGTGGGGGAGAGAGAGAAAGAAAGAGGGAGGGAGAGAGAGAGAAAGAAAGAGAGAGAGAGAAGGTGGGAGAGAGAGAGAGAAAGCAAGCCCTTGGGCAAATTCCCCAGGATTATTTTATCCCCCTACACCATGCCTCATCCCACAGCTCTTATTGCCTTATATGCAGAGGGAGGCTGTACGGCCCTGGTGAAACCCCCACCCCCACCAACAACTGATTTTCCCTGTTCTCCCCAATTTCCTGTTTCCATCCTGTGGATTCAATCACACCCCTTCACACCAGGGGTAATTAGCAGTGGGTCATTATCACACACACACACACACACACAGATATAAACAGTGTCACACAGAGACACAGAGATACACAGAGCACCCCTCCCACCCACAAACACATGCACAGAACTGGGGGTTTGCGATCAAACTCCTGCCTCGCTGGAACTGTGAGACAGAGATTTGCGCCCTGTTATCCAGGTGATAGGTGAAACCGGGAGAGGGGGAGGAGGTGAAGTAAAGAACTGGGAAGTTTGATGAAAGAGATAAAGGGCTGGAGAAGGGGGAATCTGACAGAGGGTAGAAGACCGTGGGAGAAAGGGAAGGGGTAGGAGTGATGGGCAGGTAAGGAGATAAGGTGAAAGAGGGGAAAGCGAATGGGGAATGGTGAAGGGGAGTGAGGGCAATTACCAGAAGCTTGAGAAATCGATGTTCATGCCAACTGTTTGGATGCTACACAGACAGATGTTGCTTCTCCACCCTGAGTGTGGCCTCTTCGCGACAGTAGAGGAGGCCACGGAGTGACTGATTGTAGTGTGCTTTACTGTGAATGCCTGCAAAAGATGAATCCTGGGTAGTACACGGTGACAAATACGGTAGGTACTTTGACGACACAGTAAATATACTTTGAACTTTGAACTAGACGGAAAGGAGCACAGAATGGTGGCTCGCTGCCCGGGGCCCGGCCTAGTGCCATCTCGGGTATCGTGGGAGAGAGAAATTCCCGAGATCAAAGCCGAGACATTTGCATCATTCTTCACCAGGGGATGGTTTATCAGAAGACGGGGTGGGGGGGTGTGGGGGGCAGCTAATGCTGTGCCTGTATCGAACAGAGCCTGCAACAACAAGCTGGGGAACGACAGGCCGGTGAGCCGCACGTTGTTAGGGGGGAAGGTACCGGAAGGGATTCTGCCAAAGTTCAAAGTAAATTTATTAGCAAGGGTTGTCCATGCCACCGTATACCACCCTGAGATTCGTTTCCTTGCAGGCATTCGCAGTAGAGCAGAGAAATGAGAAATCCCAAGGACTGACAATCAATGTCAAAATAAAAGAAGGCAAACTGTGCAAAGAAGTATGTTATACCGAGACGGGGAGTTGCAGAGTCCAGGGGTTGAAAGCGAATTCACTGTTCAATAGTTCAATGGCTCCATTCAGGGTCAGGGAGTGTTTACAATATACAGCCTGAAACTCTCACTCTCCACAGACGTCCTCGAGACAGAAGAAAAAACCCCAAAGAACGAATGACAGGAAAAAAATGTAAGCCCCCCCCCCACACAAACATAATTAACTCTCTCCCTCCCCCTACCTACTCCAGCATAAAGCCACATTCCCACCACCCACCTTACCAACAACAGCAAAGAGAGACCGTGGTCTACAGTACAGTAGGGGGAGGAGAAGATGGTGGCGTGACGCAACGTGCGCGGCCGCTCTGAATTGATATTGTATTTGTTAAATAGGGGCCGTGCACAATCCTGATTTGATGGGGACTGCCGTGAGAAGCACGGAGGAACATCTGGAGAAACTTCTGAAATGCCCGCTTCGCTGCCGCTGCTACTGTGCGATCGAGAATCTCCGGAGGGGAAGGCCCCAAATCTTCGGCTTTGCCTATCGCCTGTTGCCGGGGCCGGGGTCGAAGCGCTCGGCAGAGATGGTGCTCGGTGCTCGGTGTCAGAGGGCTGGTCGGAGGCTCGAAGTTTTCGGACGGACTCAGAGTTGGACTGTGGTCAGGGTGCTTCCAGGATGCTGCATCGACAAGTTTGCAGTGCTGGAAGCTCATGGCAGGGAGAGAATTTCTCTTCATTCTACCATCTGCGTGAGATGACGGGACTTCCGAGAGACTTTGAGACTTTTTTTTTACCGTGCCCATGGTCTGTTCTTCATCAAATTATGGTATTGCTTTGCACTGTTGTAACTATATGTTATAATTATGTGGTCTTTGTCAGTTTTTTAGTCTTGGTTGGTCTTGTGTTTCTCTGATATCATTCTGGAGGAACAAATTGTATGATTTCTTAATGCATGCATTACTAAATGACAATAAAAGAGGACTGCGTGTCCTCATAACAGCAGTGGCCGCTCCGCTGTTGCAGAATCCGTTCAGTGGAGTTATTCACGATGGCTCAGGGGCCTGATGTTCCGTCCACGATGGCTCAGGGGTAACAACTGTTCCTGAACCTCGTGGGGTGGGGCCTGAGGCTCCCGTACCTCCTTCCCGATGGCAGCAGTGAGAAGAGAGCAGGGACTGGGTGGTGGGGTTCCTTGATGGTGGATGCTGCTTGTAGACTGAATTGAATTGACTTTATTACTTCATACACATGAGGAGTAAAAATCTTTACATTACGCCGTCATCTAAGTGTGCAAATGGGCCCTTTTTACACACCTGTCTTTGTACGTGTCCCGAATAGATGTGTTTCATGGTGGGGAGAGCACGGTCCGCACCCCTGGTCTCTTACTCCTATAGACACTCCTTTGACACTGAATTCAAGATTTTTTAATGCAATTTCTTGCACAGTTTAGTGGAGAGCGAAGTAATTGTTACTCCAGATCCAAGGCAGTACCAGAAAAAAAAATAATGATAGTTAAAAAACACAATAAATATAAAAATGTAAGATAGCTTATTTACAGAGATTGACTGCATGTCCATAAAGTGATGCTAGGCACAGGAGTGTCTGTACTTAAGGTGACTCTGACAGGAAATGAGGGGGGTGTAGAGGGGCGGGTTGGTGGGTGGAGGTGTTGATCAGACTCACTGCTTGGGGAAAGTTACTGTTTTTCGGTCTGGTGGGCCCTGGCATGGATGCTGCGTGGATGGGAGAGGGACAAACAGTCCGTGAGCAGGGTGGGTGGGATCCTTCATGATGTCACTGGCCCTTTTCAGGCACCTATTGTGTATTTGATATTTCAATAACTACTTCTTCTCCGTCTTGTTTTACGGTGGTTGGCACCCAGCTTAATGGTGCATTACCGCAACATTCTGCTCCGGAGTGTGTAACAGTCTAAATCCCTTCACACACACACACACACGTACACATACCCTAACCTACACTTTATCCTCCCATCTTTGGCCATCCTAGTATCCTATTCCTGCTTATCCGTCGTATCCTATAAAAAAAGACCCCTGTACCCCTTAAGAAAGCTAAAAATACCCTGACCTGTGCTGTCTCACCCATGCCCAGCAACCCTTTTAATGTGAATTCCTGCACCCTCCAATTCCCTTAGATTAATACTCATCTCTCTCTGTATCCCATACTTGCTGCAACTCAGAACTACATGTTCTACTGACTCCTCTTCCTGACATTCCTCACACAATCCTGTCTGGTGTTTCCCGATCATTTTCAATGTTTTGTTTAATGTACAATGTCCCAGCCTTAACCTAGTCCTCTCTTCTGTTTCCATTACCTACCCTAGTACCTGCAAAACTTGTTTGTATTTGATATAAATGCCTCCCTGTCCCCTCCCTGTCCCATCTTTCTTGCCACATTTGGTTGATTTTTTCCCAGATTACACAGTTAACCTCCACTTTACTGGTACTAATGTGCATTTCCACATTTTCTTTCTTTAACGCCCTCTTTGCCAACTCATCCACCCCCTCATTCCCCTTCACCCCTACATGTGCTGGAACCCAGAGAAATTTTACCTGACCTCCCTGATTTGCAATTCTTGAGACTGACTGAAGGACTTTATAAAGTACATCTTGCCGACTGTTTGTGTGAAAAGACCTTAAACTTGCTAGAACTGAGGATGAATCTGAACATATCAATGCTTTGGCTTGTCTGGCTTTCTGCACCCATTGCAACGCAACCAACACTGCCAGCATCTCCACTGTAAACACCCCTAACTTATTAGATGTTCTTCTGCTGATTCCAATTTCTTTTGCTGGTATGACCACCCCAAACCCTGTCACTCCTGTTTCAGGTTCCTTCACACCATCCGTATAAATGTGAGTATAATCACTGTACTTTTCCATCACATGACAGTTAAATGCACTTAACAAATCAGTTTTATATATTCCTTTACTTTTTACCTCTAACAAATGTCAGTCCATGTCAGGCCATACAATCTTCCATGGAGCTACAACCAGATAAACTACTGAAGGACTTATTCTTCAATATATTTCAATAACATTTCAGATATCTGGTGTGTGTGTATAAATATATATATATGCATATGCTGTTTGATTAAGCATTCTTGTTCATTTAAATTATTAATTATGGGTTATGTGTATAAAGACGTGAATTGCTTACGTCATCAGGCTACCATGTGCCTCACTTAAAGGAAAGATAAAGTTACACATGTATCTTTGGACTCCCACATTTCTTTTGAATTAATTTAACGCTTTGAAGTTACTTTGGTGACAAGGTATTTTTAAAACAAACCCAGCGCAGCTACTGACCTGTTCAAATTAAAATAAAACACAGCAAGAGCAATGCAGATAAAGAGCAGCACGTATTCTTTGGAAGGGAAGACATGATTGAGTTTTTTTTTAAAAAGCCGTAAACGGAAGAATTCAGGGTTCATAAAGAGTAAGTAGCGGGTGATAGTAATCACTAAGAAAAATCAGAAGTAGCTGGCTACGTTAGGAAGATTGATGGGGTCGATTACGGAACGGATAACTGGCTCATGCATATTGAGCTATTGGAACAGTATCTTGAAGCAAATGAAAACAGCCAATGAGAAACAAGTACCAATTTTGCTGAGTGCATTGGGTTTAAAGGCGCACAGTTTGCTTCAAAGTTTGACTTTGAAGGTTTATTATCAGCTCACGGGTTTATTTTCTGCTCAGAAATCTGATGGCCAAGACCTAGACTGGATGAACAGTCTCGGCCCAAAATGTTGGCTGTTCACTCTTTTCCACAGATGCTGCCTGACTTGCTGAGTTCCTCCAGCATTTTGTGTGTGTTGCTTTGGATTTCCAGCATCTGCAGATTGTCTTGTGTTTCTGGTGGTTGGCAGCCGTCTGTCTGGTAGGACAATGAGTGATTATCACCATCACAAGCCTGGCTGGAAGGTATGGAGATCCTGAGATGCCGCAGTTGCCAAGATCCCCCTCTCTGCCTCACCAGGTAGTCCAAAGGAAAGCTTATGGAGCGATACGTTTGGCACCGGCTTGGCTGCAGGAGCTGCCGGGAGGATGTTCAATGATGTCCAGCCGCCTTAGGGGCTGCACTCCGGATTTGCTGTCTGGGTTTACTCCTGCAGACTTCGTCTCTCCCTGAGGCTGCCCACGAGGCAGTGGGGCTATTTACCCGGAGCTGGGGACCTGGTTTACGAGCACCAGGGGGTGTCCACGCACCAGTGGGCCTGTGTGCTACGTGTACAGGGGCCAGACCTCCTGCCCGTCCTCTGTAGTTCAGCCCGACTCCGAGAGGAGTTCGGTTTCCGTGTGTGCCGCCAGCGAGGAGGCACGACGTGAGGATTACTATTGAAGAGGCTGTGTGCTGACACATTCAGCTCTCCTCTTCGTGAGACGGCTAGCCAGCGGCGGAAGCTGAGAGTGAGAGCGACAAGCACTACCAACTACACCACCAGACTAGACGCATCACAACAGCTGCTATGACAGGATGGGGAAAAGAGATAAGAGTCAGTGTTCATGGACCATGAAGAAATCTGATGGTGGGGGAGAAACTGTCCCTAAGACATTGAGCGTGGGCCTTCAGGCTCCTGTGCCCCTCCTCGATGGCAGTAACGAGCCCGAGGTGGTTTACAGCCTTCGTGATAGACACCGCCTCAGGAAGCCGTCCTCGATGGTGGGAGGGCTGTGCCTGAGACAGAGGTGGCTGAGCTCATGACTCTCTGCAGCCTCTTGCCATCCCGCGCGGTGGGGCCTCCGTAACAGTCAGTGAGGGGCCCCGTCGGAATGCCTCTCCGTCGCACGCCGAGGAGCGACTTGCCAGTCTTCCTAACCTCCTCAAACCCCCGATGAAACGTGGCCGCCGGCGTGCCTTCAAAGGTTTCGAAGGTACACTTAATGTCAGAGGAAGATTTACAATTCGCATCCTGAAATTCTTTTTCTTCGCAACCATCCACAAAAGCAGAGGAGTGACCCCAAAGAATGAATAGCAGTTGAATGTTAGAACCCCAGCTCTCCTCCCTCCCGTACGTAAGTGGCAGCAAGAAACAATTCCCCCTCCTCCACCAGCAAAAAAAGCATCTGCACCCCCCACCGAGCACTCAAGCGTGCAGCAAAGCGTCAGTAAAGACACAGACTTGCAATACCCCAAAGACTACTCGTTCACCCGGTATTCGACATACCACAGGCTCTCTCTCACTCTGGTAAGGAATAACAGGAGTCCCCGTTTGGTACCCAGTCAATGGGTTGGGCCCAGGATACATCCTCTGAGAGGGAGACCTGGGACAGAAGCACACGATATACCCCTTCATTGTGAGTGGACCGAAGGTGGTCGGCTCACTGGCCCTCATCGGCCGGGGCAACAAGTTCAGGAGTTCAGTCATCATGTTGCAACAGCACACTTGCTTTTTCAATTGCACAATTTATCTTCTTTTGCACATTGTTCGTTCCTCAAGCTTTATTTGCATATATAGTTTTTTTTTCATAAATTCTATTGTATTTCCTGGTTTGTCCTGTAAATGCCTGGAAAAAGAAAAGAAACCTCAAGGTAGTATATGGTGATGCAGTACTTTGGGACGTAGTGGTTTGCACCACGCTCTGCAGTGCGGGTGACCCTGGTTCAACTCCCAGCCCTGCCTGTGGGGAGTCATTAGTGAGACGGTGTGCAGATCTGGGTGCTCAGCTAACAGGAAGGATGTCATTAAGCTACAGGGGAACAAACACAGGGCAAATGGGACTGTCTCAGATAATCTTTTCTCGACATGGACCCTGCTGTTGAAAACTCACCGCAGCAGACTGCGGATAACCCAAGCTGGTTAGGGCGGCCAAAACACCTGATATATCCTCACTTTCAGTCTGAAACACTCCAGAGTTCAAGAAAACCAATTGAATCTCTCAGGGCAACCCACTATTCGCTTCCTGAGTTCTCCTGCTCAGATTTTGAACATAGAACATAGAACGTGGTACATAAATTGTGGAACACTAGAACACAGTACAGGCCTTTCAGCCCAAAATGCTGTGCCAATTTTTTAAACTACTCTAAGATCAATCTAACCCTTCCCTCCTACATAGCCCTCCATTTTTTTTCTATCAGCCATTCAAAGATTCAAACACACACACAAATCATGCAAGCAATTGAATCCATGTGCATGTCTAAGATAGTTTTATGTATAGTTTTTCATACCTTCTGTTGTATTCAATGTTTCTAATGCATCTAACCCCACCAGCACCTGAGACAAGGTGTTCCACGCACGCACCACTCTCTGTGTAAAGAAATTGCCTCTGACACCACCCTATATTTTAGTCATAGTCATCGCCATCGCCATCGCCATCGTCATCGTCATCGTCATCGTCATCGCCATAGTCATCGTCATCGCCATCGTCATAGTCATCGCCATCGCCATCGTCATCGCCATCGCCATCGCCATCGTCATAGTCATCGTCATCGTCATCGTCATCGTCATCGTCATCGTCATAGTCATCGCCATCGCCATCGTCATCGCCATCGTCATCGTCATCGTCATCGCCATCGCCATCGCCATAGTCATCGTCATCGTCATCGTCATCGTCATAGTCATAGTCATCGTCATCGTCATCATCATATTCATCGCCATCGCCATCGCCATCGCCATCGTCATCGTCATAGTCATCGCCATCGCCATCGTCATAGTCATCGCCATCGCCATCGTCATAGTCATCGCCATCGTCATAGTCATCGTCATCGTCATCGTCATAGTCATAGTCATAGTCATCGTCATCGTCATCGCCATCGCCATAGTCATCGTCATAGTCATCGTCATAGTCATAGTCATAGTCATAGTCATCATCATAGTCATCGTCATCGTCATCGTCATAGTCATCGTCATCGTCATCGCCATCGCCATCGCCATCGTCATCGCCATCGCCATCGCCATCGTCATCGCCATCGTCATAGTCATCGCCATCGTCATCGTCATCGTCATAGTCATCGTCATAGTCATCGTCATCGTCATAGTCATCGCCATCATCATCGTCATAGTCATAGTCATCGTCATCATCATCGCCATCGCCATCGTCATCATCATCGTCATCACCATCGTCATAGTCATCGTCATCGTCATCGTCATCGTCATCGTCATAGTCATCGTCATCGTCATCGTCATAGTCATAGTCATAGTCATCGTCATCGTCATCGTCATCGCCATCGCCATCGCCATAGTCATAGTCATAGTCATCGCCATCGCCATCGCCATCGTCATCGTCATCGTCATCGTCATCGTCATAGTCATAGTCATATTCATCGTCATCGCCATAGTCATAGTCATAGTCATCGTCATCGCCATCCCATCGCCATCGCCATCGCCATCGTCATCGTCATCGTCATAGTCATAGTCATAGTCATAGTCATCGTCATAGTCATCGCCATCGCCATCGCCATCGTCATCGTCATCGCCATCGCCATCGCCATCGCCATCGTCATCGCCATAGTCATCGTCATCGTCATCGTCATCGTCATCGTCATAGTCATAGTCATAGTCATCGCCATCGCCATCGCCATCGTCATAGTCATAGTCATAGTCATCGTCATCGTCATCGCCATCGCCATCGTCATCGTCATCGTCATCGTCATCGTCCTCGCCCTCGCCATCGCCATAGTCATCGTCATAGTCATCGCCATCGCCATCGCCATCGTCATCGTCATCGCCATCGCCATCGTCATCGTCATCGTCATCGTCATAGTCATCGTCATAGTCATAGTCATCGTCATCGCCATCGTCATCGTCATCGCCATAGTCATAGTCATAGTCATCGTCATCGTCATCGTCATCGCCATCGCCATCGCCATCGTCATCGCCATCGTCATATTCATCGCCATCGCCATCGTCATCGTCATCGTCATAGTCATAGTCATAGTCCTAGTCATCGTCATACTTTATTGTTCTCGGGGGAAATTGGTTTTTGTTACAGTTGCACCATAAATAATAAATAGTAATAAAACCACAAATAGTTAAATAGTAATATGTAAATTATGCCAGGAAATAAGTCCAGGACCAGCCTATTGGCTCAGGGTGTCTGACCCTTCAAGGGAGGAGTTGTAAAGTTTGATGGCCACAGACAGGAATGACTTCCTATGACGCTCTGTGCTGCATCTCGGTGGAATGAGTCTCTGGCTGAATGTACTCCTGTGCCCACCCAGTACATTATGTAGTGGATGGGAGACATTGTCCAAGATAGCATGCAACTTAGACAGCATCCTCTTTTCAGACACCACCGTGAGAGAGTCCAGTTCCATCCCCACAACATCACTGGCCTTATGAATGAGTTTGTTGACTCTGTTGGTGTCTGCTACCCTCAGCCTGCTGCCCCAGCACACAACAGCAAACATGATCGCTCTGGCCACCACAGACTCGTAGAACATCCTCAGCATCGTCCGGCAGATGTCAAAGGACCTCAGTCTCCTCAGGAAATAGAGACGGCTCTGACCCTTCTTGTAGACAGCCTCAGTGTTCTTTGACCAGTCCAGTTTATTGTCAATTCGTATCCCCAGGTATTTGTAATCCTCCACCATGTCCACACTGACCCCCTGGATGGAAACAGAGGTCACCGGTACCTTAGCTCTCCTCAGGTCTGCCACCAGCTCCTTAGACTTTTTCACATTAAGCTGCAGATAATTCTGCTCACAGCATGTGACAAAGTTTCCTACCGTAGCCCTGTACTCAGCCTCATCTCCCTTGCTGATGCATCCAACTATGGCAGAAGTCATCCGAAAACGTCTGAAGATGACAAGACTCTGTGCAGTAGTTGAAGTCCGAGGTGTAAATGGTGAAGAGAAAGGGAGACAAGACAGTTCCCTGTGGAGCCCCAGTGCTGCTGATCACTCTGTCGAACACACAGTGTTGCAAACACACGTACTGTGATCTGTCAGTCAGGTAATCAAGAATCCATGATACCAGGAAAGCATCCACCTGCATCGGTCAGCTTCTCCCCCAGCAGAGCAGGGCGGATGGTGTTGAACGCCATCCTCCAGTCACCTTAAAATTATGCCCCTGTCCACCCTGAAGAAAACTAGAAGTCTCCAGCTGTCAGCTCTATATAAATCTCATTATCTTGTACACATTTATCATGTTGGCTCTCATCCTCTGCTGCTTCAAAGAGAAAAGCCCTCACTTGCTCGACCTATCCTTACAAGACATGCTCTCCGATCTTGGTAAACCTCCTCTGCACCCTCTCTAAAGCTTCCACATCCTCCTTATAAAGAGGCGGCCAGAACTTGAACACTGTGCTCCAAGTGCAGTCTAACCAATACAGGCTCTGTGCTTTTCTCCCTCCTCGGACATTGCCCTGGCATTGCCTTGGAACTCGTGAGGTGCGCTAGGGAAGATGGTTGATCGGGGGACAAAGCAGTAGTCTGCATCTGTCATGGTCCAGTCCGTGAAGTCCATATTCCTGTTCACAGTCCAGTCCATCGACCCTTGCTCCAGGTCTTCCTGTCTACCCTGTTTCTGTTCTTGTTGAGCTCTAATTGAGGCAGCTGATGCTCGTTGGGGTTGGCTGCATAAACACCTTCAGAGACCAGGGAGTGGCTGCTGGATTGTTCTTGTCCTTACTCCTTGTATCCCTTCTCCTGCCTTCTGTTTCCTCGCCTGAAGCCCTGCCTTGTCTTGCCGGTAACTCTCGCCTCGCCTGAAGCTCTCGTCTCACCTTGCATTGCCTGAAGCCTTGCCTTGTCTTGCTGGTAACTCTCACCTTGTCTCACCTTCAGTCTTGTCCTGGAGCCGCCCCATACCTAGCTCCATTCCTGTCCCTTGCCTCCATTGGGTAAGCCAGGCCGTATTGCCGTTACCTACGGTTGGTTCTGTCCCTCCGTGTCCCTTGTCTCTGTCGGTTGGTGATCCACGCCCTGCCCAGGAGTACCGCACTCTGCCCAGGAGGAGCTTCCAGCCTCCAGTCTCCAGCCAAGTCTCTAGCCTCTAGCCTCAAGCCTGAAGACCCCAGCCTCCTGCCTCTTGCCAAGCCTCGCCTCATCTCTAGCCTCTAGCCTGGACTCCAGCTTCTTGCCTAGCCTCAAGCCCGAAAACTCCAGCCTCCTGCCTAGCCTCAAGGCTGAAGACTCCAGCCTCGTCCCGCCTGCCTGCCATGCCTCGTCCTTGCCTAGTTCTGGGGTCCAAGCCAGAGGCAAGACCCAGGTACAGGGTCCTTGTCCAGTCTCTGGCTCGCAGTCCAAGCCCGGGGTCCGAGCTCTCTTGTCCAGTCCTGTTCCGGGTTCCTGGTTTTCGTGTCCATGTCCTTGCCATCGCCCTGTGTCCTAGTCCTGTCCCTGGTACTTCAGTGTCTGTGTCTTGCACTTGGGTCCGTTCCCAGCCACCGCCCTATGACAGTATCATGGCAGTACGGCTCGTTCTGATGTGCGGCAGGGCAGGGGAGAGAGTAGCAGAGCACTGCGGTGGGGACAACTTCACTCTCCTCAACTCGAAACTAGTTCCACAACCTAAACACTCACTTTTGAGGACTCCACTGCTCTCGATCTCAGTGTTGTTTATTTATGTTCTCTATTTGTCTTCTTCTGATTTAAACTGACTTTATTTCTTACACCCTTCACATACATGAGGAGTAAAAATCCTTACGTTGTCTTTGTCTAAATGTGTAATGTGCAATTTATAGTAATTTATAATAAATATTATGTACATCAGGACAGTCAATATAACATAGAAATACAGTTGTATCAGTGTGAATTAATCAGTCTGATGGTCTGGTGGAAGAAGCTGTCCCGGAGTCTGTTGGTCCTGGCTTTTATGCTGCGATACCGTTTCCCGGATGGTAGCCGCTGGAGCAGTTTGTGGTCGGGGTGACTCGGGTCCCCAATGATCCTTCGGGCCCTTTTTACACCCCTGTCTCTGTAAATGTCCTGAATAGTGGGAAGTTCACATCTACAGATGCGCTGGGCTGTCTGCACCACTCTCTGCAGAGTCCTGTGATTGAGGGAAGTACAGTTCCCATACCAGGCAGTGATGCAGTCAGTCAGGATGCTCTCAATTGTGCCCCTGCAGAAAGTTCTTAGGATTTGGGGGTCCAGACCAAACTTCTTCAGCCGTCTGAGGTGAAAGAGATGCTGTTGTGCCTTTTTCACGACACAGCCAGTATGTACAGACCATGTGAGATCCTCGGTGATGTTTATGCCGAGGAAATTAAAAGCTGTTCACCCTCTGAACCCTGGATCCATTGATGTCAACAGGGGCTAGCCTGTCTCCATTCCTCCTGTCGTCCACAACCAGCTCCTTTGTTTTAGTGACATCGAGGGAGAGGTTGTTTTCTTGACACCACTGTGTCAGGGTGATGACTTCCTCACTGTAGGCTGCCTAGTTATTATTTGAGATTAGGCCAATCAGTGTAGTGTCGTCAGAAAATTTAATTAGCGGATTGGAGCTGTGGGTGGCGACACAGTCACGGGTATACAGAGAGTGAAGGTCATAGCCCTGAGGGTCAGGGGGGCAGAGGTGAGGGAGCCCACTCTTACCACCTCCCAGAGATCTGACAGCACATTTGATCTCTGTGAGTCTTTGTTTATGTATCGTTTTTCATACATACTGTTGTATTTCTTTACTTGTACCATCACCACCTGGTACGGAGGGGCCGCTCCGCAGGATGGGAAAAAGCTGCAGAAAGTTGCAAACTCAGGCAGATCCGTCATGGGCACAGCCTGCCTCCCCCCCCCCCCCCCCCACCCACCCAGCACCCCAGCAGCAAGGACAGCTTCGAAAGACAATACCTCAGAAAGCTGGCATTCATCAGCGAGGGCACCCACCACCCAGGACAATAGACAATAGGTGCAGGGGTAGGCCATTCGGCCCTTCGAGCCAGCACCGCCATTCACTGTGATCATGGCTGATCATCCACAATCAGTATCCAGTTCCTGCCTTATCCCCATATGCCTTCACTCTGCTATCTTTAAGAGCTCTATCTAACTCTTTCTTGAAAGCATCCAGAGAATTGGCCTCCGCTGCCTTCTGAGGCAGAGCATTCCACAGAACCACAACCCTCTGTGTGAAAAAGTTTTTCCTCAACTCCGTTCTAAATGGCCTGCCCCTTATTCTTAAACTGTGGCCTCTGGTTCTGGACTCCCTCAACATCAGGAACATGTTTCCTGCCTCCAGTGTGTCCAATCCCTTAATAATCTTACATGTTTCAATCAGATCCCCTCTCATCCTTCTAAATTCCAGAGTATACAAGCCCAGTCGCTCCAATCTTTCGATATATGACAGTCCCGCCATCCCGGGAATTAACCTTGTGAACCTACACTGCACTCCCTCAACAGCTAGAATGTCCTTCCTCCAACTTGGAGACCAAAACTGTACACAATACTCCAGGTGGGGTCTCACCAGGGCCCTGTACAGCTGCAGAAGGACCCCTTTGCTCTTATACTCAATTCCCCTTGTTATGAAGGCCAGCATGCCATTAGCTTTCTTCACTGCCTGCTGTACTTGCATGCTTGCTTTCAGTGACTGATGTACAAGAACACCTAGATCTCGTTGTACTTCCCCTTTTCCTAACTTGACACCAGTCAGATAGTAATCTGCCTTCCTGTTCTTGCCACCAAAGAGGACATGTCCTCTTCTCCTCAGTACGACAAGGGAGGAGGTACGGGAGCCTGAACACACACGTTCACTGGTTTACCAGCATCCTGTCATTGCAGCTGCACCACAGACTGATAGAAGTTCGTCACAGTTTTAGATGTCATGCTGAATTTTCACGAACTTCCGAGGACCACCGCGTTCTCTTCGTGATGCCACTTACGTGCTGGACCGGGGATGGAGCTGAAGTGATAACTCCGAGGAAGTTAAAGTTATTGACCCTCTCCACCTCTGATCTCCCGATGAGGACTGGCTCAGGGACCTCAGGCTTCCCTCTGCTGAAGGCTACAGGCAGCTCCTTGGTCTTACTGACGCTGAGTGAGAGGTTGTTGTTATGACAGCACTCAGACAAGTTTTCAATCTTCCTCCTGCATGCTGGTTCACAAACACATGCGAGTACCAACCAGACAGGAATAGGAGTGGGAGAAGGCCCCACAGGCCGAAATCCGGGAGCCAGGAGATAAACTGAGAAGGGGGAACGGAAAGGTAATGATCTGGGGTTTTCTGACTTGCACCACGCGCTAGTCGGTGTGGGAATAACAGTCTAGTCAGGGTGCTCAGTGTAGTTGAACCCTTCCATTAAATGCCAGAGAATGTACACAATGCACAGCCTGAAATCCTTACTCTCCACAGACACCCTCGAAACAGAAGAGAGACCCAAAGAACGAGTGGCGGAAAAAACTTTAGAACCCCTTTCTGCCCCCTCCCACACACCAACAGCAAAGCATCACCCCTACCCCTCTTATTTCAGCAACCCAGCACCACCAAGCAAGTAATAGTAGATTTTTTTTAGATTACGAGAACACTCAGTCCTCTTTTATTGTTATTTAGAAATGCAGACCTGCATTAAGAAATGTTACAATGTTTCTCCGGAGTGGTATCACAGAAAACAGGACAAACCAAAGACTAACACTGACAGAACCACATAATTTTAACATATAGATACAGCAGTGCAAAGCGATACCATAATTTAATGAAGAACAAATATAAATAAATAAATAAATTCTCAAAAGTCCCAGAGTCGATCGACTCTCGAGTCCCCGATAGCAGGCGGCAAAAGGAAGAAACTCCCTACTATAAACCTCCAGGCACCGTCAACTTGCCGATGCCTTGGAAGCAGCTGACCCCAGCCGACACGGAGTCCATCCGTCCGAAAACTTCGAGCTTCCGACCAGCCTCTCCGATACTGCCTCCCGAGCGCCATCCTCTGCCGAGCACCTTCAACCTCGCCCCGACCGCTGAAACGTGCAAATCAGAAGATTTCGGGGTCTTCTGCTCCGGAAAATCCGATTAACACACAGTAGCCGCGGCAGCGAAGCGGGCATTTCAGAAATCTTCCAGATGTTCCTCCGTACTCTCACGTCCGTCTCCATCAAATCCGGATTGTACACGGTCTCCTACTGGACAGATAACAGATATCATCACCGGAGAGGCCGCGCGCGCTGCCGTCGCGCCGCCATCTTCTCCTCCTTAGTAATGTCCCCAAGAGAGGGTATGAACGGCAATAGAACAGAAACTAATTGTTCACCCGACTACTGGACATGCCACGGGATCGCTCTCTCTCCTGCTCCCTAATAGAGGGGCAGAGAGGTGTCACACAGCGAGAGGGGAGAGCAGCAACTCGCTGATTATGGTGTCCAAGGCCACCGCCTCACCTTCATCCCCCGAGTTCTCTGACCCGAGAATCAGCAACAAACGCTCCCCCACCATCGAGAGAGAGAGTGGTTCGGGGTTGGCCGAGTACAGAGACCTCCGGCAGCTGATCGGCTGTTCCCGGTATTCCATTTCCTCCCGCGACGCTTCAGTTGGCACCACCAGCGTGTGATCGGCTCGTCCCCAGGGCCGTGAACCCTTCCCTTGGGCGATCGAGACACGGCCGGTCGGTGAGCCCTGAGAGCGGGTCCCGTTGTCGTGAAGATCCGCAGTTTGAGTACAGCTGCAAGTCAGAACCCCATCCGTCGAGGAAAGGGGAAAAAGACAGACGTTAAAGGTAGAAATCAAGCTGTTTCCGCAGTTAAACGTGAAGAAGCTGCTCTCTTGTGCCACATGACTTGAGTAGTTTCTTACCATGAACACCACCTCACTGATTCATTCTCCTCTTCCCATTACTTAATTATTTTATGTGTGTATCTCTTACTGCCGTACTTACAGTAACTCTTTTTACCTATTACAAATTACTGCAGCCGCAAAACAACAAACTTCGCAACGTATACCGTTGGAAGTGGTAGTGGTGGGTACCCTGAGCTAACGGGAGCAGAATCCGGCCATTCGGCCCATCGAGTCTGCTCCGCCATTCCATCACGACGGATAGATTGCCCCTGTCAACCCCCACCCCATTCTCCCACCTTCCCTCCGTCACATTTGACATGCTGGCCAATCAAGAATCGCTCAACTTCTGCTTTAGAAACATAGAAAACCTACAGCATAGCACGGGCTGTTCCACCCACAATGCTGTGCCGAACATGTACCTAGGGTTACCCACAGCCCTCTATTTTTCTAAGCTCCGTGTCCTTAACCAGGAGTCTCTTAAAAGACCCTATCGTATCCGTCTCCACCACCGTTGCCGGCAGCCCATTCCACGCACTCACCACTCTTTGCGTAAAAAACTTACCCCGACATCTCCTCTGTACCTACTTGCAAGCACCTTAAAACTGTGCCCTCTCGTGCTAACCATTTTGCCTGGGGAAAAGCCTCTGACTATCTACACGATCAATGCCTCTCATCATCTGATACACCTCTATCAGGTCACCTCTCATCCTCCGTCACTCCAAGGAGAAAAGGCTGAGTTCACTCAACCTATTCTCATAAGGCATGCTCTCCAATCCAGGCAACATCCTTGTAAATCTCCTCTGTACCTTTCCTATAGTTTCCACGTCCTTCCTATAGTGAGGTGACCAGAACTGAGCACAGTGCTCCAAGTGGGGTCTGACCAGGGTCCTATATAAAGCTGTAACATTACCTCTCAGCTCCTAAACTCAATCCCACAATTGATGAAGACCAATACACCGTACACCTTCTTAACCACAGAGTCAACCTGCGTAGCAGCTTTGAGTGTCCTATGGACTCGGACCCCAAGATCCCTCTGATCCTCCACACTGCCAAGAGTCTTACCCTTAATACTATATTCTGCCATCATATTTGACCTACCAAAATGAACCACTTCACACTTATCTGGGTTGAACTCCATCTGCCACTTCTCAGCCCAGTTTTGCATCCTATCAATGTCCTGCTGTAACCTCTGACAGCCCTCCACACTATCCACAACACCCCCAACCTTTGGGTCATCAGCAATTTTACTAACCCATCCCTCTACTTCCTCGTCCAGGTCATTTATAAAAATCACAAACAGCAGGGGTCCCAAAACAGATCCCTGAGGCAGACCACTGGTCACCAACCTCCATGCAGAATATAACCCGTCTAACAACCACTTTTTGCCTTCTGTGGGCAAGCCAGTTCTGAATCCACAAAGCAATGTCCCCTTGGATCCCAGGCCTCCTTACTTTCTCAATAGGTCTTGCGTGGGGTACCTTATCAAATGCGTTGCTAAAATCCATATACACTACATCTACTGCTCTACCTTCATCAATGTGTTTAGTCACATCCTCAAAAAATCCAGTCAAGCTCGTAAGGCACGACCTGCCTTTGACAAAGCCATGCTAACTATTCCTAATCACATTATGCCTCTCCAAATGTTCATAAATCCTGCCTCTCGGGATCTTCTCCATCAACTTACCGAACTACTGAGGTAAGACTCACTGGTCCATAATTTCTCTACTCTCTTTCTTGAATAAAGGAACAACATCCGCAATTCTCCAATCCTCTGGAACCTCTCCCGTCCCCATTGATGATGCAAAGATCATCGCCAGAGGCTCAGCAATCTCCTCCCTCACCTCCCACAGTAGCCTGGGGTATATCGTGTCTGGTCCCAGTGACTTATCCAACTTGACGCTTTCCAAAAGTTCCAGCACATCCTCTTCCTTAATATCTACATGCTCAAGCTTTTCAGTCTGCTGCAAGTCATCCCTACAACCCCCAAGATCCTTTTCCGTAGTGAATACTGAAGCAAAGTATTCATTCACTACCTCCACTATCTCCTCCAGTTCCATACACACTTTTCCATTATCACACTTGATTAGTCCTATTCTCTCACGTCTTATCCTCTTGCTCTTCACATACTTGTAGAATGCCTTGGGGTTTTCCTTAACCTTGTCCGCCAAGGCTTCCTCATGGCCCTTTCTGGCTCTCCTAATTTCATTCTTAAGCTCCTTCCTGCGAGCCTTATAATCTTCTCGATCTCCATCGTTACCTAGTTTTTTGAACCTTTCGTAAGCTCTTCTTTTCTTTTTGACTAGATTTTCCAAGGTTCCTGTACCCTACCATCCTTTTCTTGTCTCATTGGAACGTACCTATGCAGAACTCCACGCAAATATCCCCTGAACATTTGCAACATTTCTGCCATACATTTCCCTGAGAACATCTGTTCCCAATTTATGCTTCCAAGATCCTGCCTGATAGCCTCATGTTTCCCCTTACTCCAATTAAACGTTTTCCTG
The DNA here is from genome assembly GCF_030028105.1 of Mobula birostris. NCBI lineage: Eukaryota > Metazoa > Chordata > Chondrichthyes > Myliobatiformes > Myliobatidae > Mobula > Mobula birostris. The sequence continues at coordinate 94,979,438 of NC_092382.1, forward strand.
ACTTGTCTGTTCCTATCTTTCTCCAATGTTATGGTAAAGGAGATAGAATTGTGATCACCATCTTCAAAATGCTCTCCCACTGAGAGATCTGACACCTGACCAGGTTCATTTCCCAATACCAGATCAAGTACAGCCTGTCCTCCTGCAGGCTTATCTACATACTGTGTTAGGAAACTTTCCTGAACACACTTGACAAACTCCACCCCATCTAAATCCCTCACTCTAGGGAGATGCCAATCAATATTCGGGAAATTAAAATCTCCCACCAAAACAACCCTGTTATTATTACTCCTTTCCAGAATCTATCTCTCTATCTGCTCCTCCATGTCCCTGTTACTATTGGGCGGCGTATAAAAAACACCCGGTAAAGTTATTGACCTCTTCCTGTTTCTAACTTCCACCCACAGAGACTCCGTAGATAATCCCTCCATGACTTCCTCCTTTTCTGCAGCCGTGACACTATCTCTGATCAGCAGTGTCATACCCCACCTCTTTTGCCTCCCTTCCTGTACTTTCTGAAACATCTAAAGCCTGGCACTCTTAGTAACCATTCCTGTCCCTGAGCCATCCAAGTCTCTGCAGGCCACAACATCGTAGCTCCGAGTACTGATCCATGCTCTAAGCTCATCCGCTTTGTTCATAATACTCCTTGCATTAAAATAGACACATCTCAAACCATCGGTCTGAGTGCGTCCCTCCTCTATCACCTGCCTACCCTCCCTCTCTCACTGTCTCCAAACTTCCTCTATTTGTGAGAATCACCTGTCTGACCCCCTAACTATAGAGTCCCGTGTCACTGCTGCCATCCTCTTCCTTTCCCTACCCTTCTGAGCCACAGGGCCAGACTCTGTGCCACTGTCGCTTCCCCCAGGTAGGCCGTTTCCCCTCCCTCCAGCAGTACTCAAACAGGAGTACTTATTGTCAAGGGGTACAGCCACAGGGATACTCTAGCGTCTGTCTCCTGCCCTTCCCTCTCCTGACTGTTACCCACTTCTCTGTCTCCTGTGGTCCTGGTGTGACTACCTGACTATAGCTCCTCTCTATCACCTCCTCGCTCTCCCTGACCAGGCGAAGGTCATCGAGCTGCATCTCCAGTTCCCTAACCCGGTCCCTAAGGAGCTGCAGCTCGACGCACCTGGCGCAGATGTGTAAATATACCCAATGACATGTCCTCCACAGTGAATTCCACATTTAACACCCTCAGGCGACAGCATTTCCTCTTCATCTCTGTACTGCTGGAGCAGTCCCTGTGTTATGAGGCTGTGCTGTCTGGTCCTAGGCTTGCCCCACTCTAGGAAACATCCTCTCCATGTCCACTCTAGCTAGCACAGCCATAGATCCCCTACCATTAGCTGAGGGGTTTGTGGACCCGAAGCTGAGACTTGACTCCCTGATCTCGGCCTTGCGGTTTTCAATAGTGTTCAATAACATCCCCCGCCATTCCTCTAAACTCCAGTGAGTACAGGCCCAGAGACATCAAACACTCCTCATACAATGAGATCCCCCTCATTCTCTAAACTCCAGTGAGTACAGGCCCAGAGACATCAAACACTCCTCATACAATGAGATCCCCCCTAATTCTTCTAAACTCCAGTGAGTACAGGCCCAGAGACATCAAACTCTCCTCATACAATGAGATCCCCCCTCATTCTTCTAAACTCCAGTGAGTACAGGCCCAGAGACATCAAACACTCCTCATACAATGAGATCCCCCCTCATTCTTCTAAACTCCAGTGAGTACAGGCCCAGAGACATCAAACACTCCTCATACAATGAGATCCCCCTCATTCTCTAAACTCCAGTGAGTACAGGCCCAGAGACATCAAACACTCCTCATACAATGAGATCCCCCTCATTCTCTAAACTCCAGTGAGTACAGGCCCAGAGACATCAAACACTCCTCATACAATGAGATCCCTTCTCATTCTCTAAACTCCAGTGAGTACAGGCCCAGAGACATCAAACACTCCTCATACAATGAGATCCCCCTCATTCTCTAAACTCCAGTGAGTACAGGCCCAGAGACATCAAACACTCCTCATACAATGAGATCCCCCCTCATTCTCTAAACTCCAGTGAGTACAGGCCCAGAGACATCAAACACTCCTCATACAATGAGATCCCCCTCATTCTCTAAACTCCAGTGAGTACAGGCCCAGAGACATCAAACACTCCTCATACAATGAGATCCCCCTCATTCTCTTAACTCCAGTGAGTACAGGCCCAGAGACATCAAACACTCCTCATACAATGAGATCCCCCTCATTCTCTTAACTCCAGTGAGTACAGGCCCAGAGACATCAAACACTCCTCATACAATGAGATCCCCCTCATTCTCTAAACTCCAGTGAGTACAGGCCCAGAGACATCAAACACTCCTCATACAATGAGATCCCCCTCATTCTCTAAACTCCAGTGAGTACAGGCCCAGAGACATCAAACACTCCTCATACAATGAGATCCCTTCTCATTCTTCTAAACTCCAGTGAGTACAGGCCCAGAGACATCAAACTCTCCTCATACAATGAGATCCCCCTCATTCTTCTAAACTCCAGTGAGTACAGGCCCAGAGACATCAAACACTCCTCATACAATGAGATCCCCCTCATTCTCTAAACTCCAGTGAGTACAGGCCCAGAGACATCAAACACTCCTCATACAATGAGATCCCCCTCATTCTCTAAACTCCAGCGAGTACAGGCCCAGAGACATCAAACACTCCTCATACAATGAGATCCCCCGTTATTCCTCTAAACTCCAGTGAGTACAGGCCCAGAGACATCAAACACTCCTCATACAATGAGATCCCCCTCATTCTCTAAACTCCAGTGAGTACAGGCCCAGAGACATCAAACACTCCTCATACAATGAGATCCCCCCTCATTCTCTAAACTCCAGTGAGTACAGGCCCAGAGACATCAAACACTCCTCATACAATGAGATCCCCCTCATTCTCTAAACTCCAGTGAGTACAGGCCCAGAGACATCAAACACTCCTCATACAATGAGATCCCCCCTCATTCTCTAAACTCCAGTGAGTACAGGCCCAGAGACATCAAACACTCCTCATACAATGAGATCCTCCCTCATTCTCTAAACTCCAGTGAGTACAGGCCCAGAGACATCAAACTCTCCTCATACAATGAGATCCCCCTCATTCTTCTAAACTCCAGTGAGTACAGGCCCAGAGACATCAAACACTCCTCATACAATGAGATCCCCCTCATTCTCTAAACTCCAGTGAGTACAGGCCCAGAGACATCAAACACTCCTCATACAATGAGATCCTCCCTCATTCTCTAAACTCCAGTGAGTACAGGCCCAGAGACATCAAACACTCCTCATACAATGAGATCCCCCTCATTCTCTAAACTCCAGTGAGTACAGGCCCAGAGACATCAAACACTCCTCATACAATGAGATCCTCCCTCATTCTCTAAACTCCAGTGAGTACAGGCCCAGAGACATCAAACACTCCTCATACAATGAGATCCCCCTCATTCTCTAAACTCCAGTGAGTACAGGCCCAGAGACATCAAACACTCCTCACACAATGAGGATCCCCCTCATTCTCTAAACTCCAGTGAGTACAGGCCCAGAGACATCAAACACTCCTCATACAATGAGATCCCCCTCATTCTCTAAACTCCAGTGAGTACAGGCCCAGAGACATCAAACACTCCTCATACAATGAGATCCCCCCTCATTCTCTAAAACTCCAGTGAGTACAGGCCCAGAGACATCAAACACTCCTCATACAATGAGATCCTCCCTCATTCTCTAAACTCCAGTGAGTACAGGCCCAGAGACATCAAACACTCCTCATACAATGAGATCCTCCCTCATTCTCTAAACTCCAGTGAGTACAGGCCCAGAGACATCAAACACTCCTCATACAATGAGATCCCCCTCATTCTCTAAACTCCAGTGAGTACAGGCCCAGAGACATCAAACACTCCTCATACAATGAGATCCCCCCTCATTCTCTAAACTCCAGTGAGTACAGGCCCAGAGACATCAAACACTCCTCATACAATGAGATCCCTTCTCATTCTTCTAAACTCCAGTGAGTACAGGCCCAGAGACATCAAACTCTCCTCATACAATGAGATCCCCCTCATTCTTCTAAACTCCAGTGAGTACAGGCCCAGAGACATCAAACACTCCTCATACAATGAGATCCCCCTCATTCTCTAAACTCCAGTGAGTACAGGCCCAGAGACATCAAACACTCCTCATACAATGAGATCCCCCTCATTCTCTAAACTCCAGCGAGTACAGGCCCCAGAGACATCAAACACTTCCTCATACAATGAGATCCCCCGTTATTCCTCTAAACTCCAGTGAGTACAGGCCCAGAGACATCAAACACTCCTCATACAATGAGATCCCCCCTCATTCTCTAAACTCCAGTGAGTACAGGCCCAGAGACATCAAACACTCCTCATACAATGAGACCCCCCTCATTCTCTAAACTCCAGTGAGTACAGGCCCAGAGACATCAAACACTCCTCATACAATGAGATCCTCCCTCATTCTCTGAACTCCAGTGAGTACAGGCCCAGAGACATCAAACACTCCTCATACAATGAGATCCTCCCTCATTCTCTAAACTCCAGTGAGTACAGGCCCAGAGACATCAAACACTTCCTCATACAATGAGATCCCCCTCATTCTCTAAACTCCAGTGAGTACAGGCCCAGAGACATCAAACACTCCTCATACAATGAGATCCCCCCTCATTCTCTAAACTCCAGTGAGTACAGGCCCAGAGACATCAAACACTCCTCATACAATGAGATCCCTTCTCATTCTTCTAAACTCCAGTGAGTACAGGCCCAGAGACATCAAACTCTCCTCATACAATGAGATCCCCCTCATTCTTCTAAACTCCAGTGAGTACAGGCCCAGAGACATCAAACACTCCTCATACAATGAGATCCCCCCTCATTCTCTAAACTCCAGTGAGTACAGGCCAGAGACATCAAACACTCCTCATACAATGAGATCCCCCTCATTCTCTAAACTCCAGTGAGTACAGGCCCAGAGACATCAAACACTCCTCATACAATGAGATCCCCCCGTTATTCCTCTAAACTCCAGTGAGTACAGGCCCAGAGACATCAAACACTCCTCATACAATGAGATCCCTGTCATTATTCTAAACTCCAGTGAGCACAGGCCCAGAGACATCAAACACTCCTCATACAATGAGATCCCCCTCATTCTCTAAACTCCAGTGAGTACAGGCCCAGAGACATCAAACACTCCTCATACAATGAGATCCCCCCCCTCATTCTCTAAACTCCAGTGAGTACAGGCCCAGAGACATCAAACACTCCTCATACAATGAGATCCCCCCTCATTCTCTAAACTCCAGTGAGTACAGGCCCAGAGACATCAAACACTCCTCATACAATGAGATCCCCCTCATTCTCTAAACTCCAGTGAGTACAGGCCCAGAGACATCAAACACTCCTCATACAATGAGATCCCCCCTCATTCTCTAAACTCCAGTGAGTACAGGCCCAGAGACATCAAACACTCCTCATACAATGAGATCCCCCTCATTCTCTAAACTCCAGTGAGTACAGGCCCAGAGACATCAAACACTTCTCATACAATCAGATCCCTCCTCATTCCTCTAAACTCCAGCGAGTACAGGCCCAGAGACATCAAACACCCCTCATGTGTTAAATCATTCAATCTTAGGATCATTCTGCATAACCTGTTGTTAAGAAGGCATATGGTGCATTGGCCTTCATCGACTGTGCTTTTGAGTTTAAGAGCCGAGAGGTAATGTTGCAGCTATATAGGACCCTGGTCAGACCGGCACTTGGAGTACTGTGCTCAGTTCTGGTTGCCTCACTACAGGAAGGATGTGGAAACTATAGAAAGGGTGCAGAGGAGATTTACAAGGATGTTGCCTGGATTGGGGAGCGTGCCTTATGAAAATAGGTTGAGTGAACTCAGCCTTTTCTCCTTGGAGCGACGGAGGATGAGAGGTGACCTGATAGAGGTGTATAAGATAATGAGAGTCATTGATCGTGTGGATAGTCAGAGGCTCTTTCCCCAGAGCTGAAATGGCTGCCACGAGAGGACACAGTTTTAAGGTGCTTGGAAGTAGGTACAGAGGAGATGTCAGGGGTCAGTCTTTCACACAGAGAGTGGTGAGTGTGTGGAATGAGCTGCTGGCAACGGTGTTGGCGGGTACAATAGAGTCTTTTAAGAGCCTCTTAGATAGGTACATGGAGCTCAGAAAGATGGAGGGCTATGCGGCAGGGAAATTCTAGGTAATCTCTAGAGTAGGTTACATGGTCGGCAGAACATTGTGAGCCTGTAATGTGCTATAGATTTCTATGATCGATGTTCTAACCTCCCCTCGACCCTCTCTAATGTCAACACATCCCTTCTGAGATGAGGTTGAAATCTCGTCACCATGCGTCGTGTGGCCTGAGCCATGCCTTATACAGCCTTGGCATCCTTGCTTTTATGTTCTAGTCCTCTCAAGATGAACTCAAACTCCACCTCTGCCTTCCTTGTCATCAGAAGCAAAGCTGCGAACCTTTCTTACCCAAATCTTTGATAGCAACAGGCCCAGCACCGACCCTGGAGACACAGGCCTCCAGTCTGAGAGCCAACCTTCGTCCTGGACCCTCTGCTTTCGACTCTCAAGCCAACTGCGCACCCACCGAGCTGCAATTACAATGTCGCAATTAAACTCGGACAGACTCGATTCGTTGGTTGGAAAGGTTTACTTCAGAATGTATAAGCTACAGAATAAACTGCAATCGGAAATATATATTCTGACTTATGCTATATTTTATGTACATTTTGTGTTATTTTATGTGCTCTTGTTCCTCTCCGCGCCCTGTGGAGCTGTAGTTTTGTGTATTGCACTGTACTGCTGCTGCAAAAAACAGCAACAAATTTCATGAGTGATGGTAAAACCTGATTCTAATATCTGAGGCTCTGTTGCGGACTGAGAATGGGAAGGGAGCAGGGAGAGGGTTATCATGGTTGGGAAAGCGGAAAGGGAGAGCGGAGGGAGTGTGAAGCACCAGAGAGATATTCAGTAATGATCAATAAATCGATTGTTTGAAATTAAATGACCTTGCCTGGTGTCTTAGGGCTGGGTGTATCTGCCCCCGCACCAACCTCTGATGTTTGCTCAGTGCTGCCCTCCAGTGTTCACTCGGTGCTGCTCTCTGCTGTTCGCTCGGTGCTGCCCTCCAGTGTTCACTCAGTGCTGCCCTCTGCTGTTCACTCAGTGCTGCCCTCTGCTGTTCACTCGGTGCTGCTCTCCAGTGTTCACTCGGTGCTGCTCTCTGCTGTTCGCTCGGTGCTGCCCTCCAGTGTTCACTCAGTGCTGCCCTCTGCTGTTCACTCAGTGCTGCCCTCTGCTGTTCACTCGGTGCTGCCCTCCAGTGTTCACTCAGTGCTGCTCTCTGCTGTTCGCTCGGTGCTGCCCTCCAGTGTTCACTCAGTGCTGCCCTCTGCTGTTCACTCAGTGCTGCCCTCTGCTGTTCACTCAGTGCTGCCCTCTGCTGTTCACTCGGTGCTGCCCTCCAGTGTTCACTCAGTGCTGCTCTCTGCTGTTCGCTCGGTGCTGCCCTCCAGTGTTCACTCAGTGCTGCCCTCTGCTGTTCACTCAGTGCTGCCCTCTGCTGTTCACTCGGTGCTGCCCTCCAGTGTTCACTCGGTGCTGCCCTCTGCTGTTCACTCAGAGGAAGAACAAACTGGGCCAGGACAGCCTACAGTCATGCTGCTCAGGGATCTGGGCGATGTTAATTATTTTCGTTGGGACCATAAGCTTTTCTGAGGTCGTAAACGTACGTGTTATATGTGCTATGTGCTAGTGGCAGTGTGTTGTGTGCTGCTGGTAAGGTGCTTTGCACCTTGGCCCCCAGACAGTTGCTGATTCGTTTGGCCATATATGGTTGAATGAAAATTAATCTTGAGCTTGGAGGGAGGTGAGAGGGGATCCAGAGTGGGGAAAGTTAGGGAAACCGATGTTCATGCCAGAAGGTTTGGGGCTTACCCAGATGGAACGTGCCCCTCGAAGCTGAGCACGGCCTCTTCACTTGGAGTGAATAAGGGAGTAGCTCACACCCTGGCTGGCATGGAGAAATTGGGCCGAATGGCCTGTTCCCAATGGAACTCTGTGACTCGATCCATCCGTCAGCGATGCTGAGACAAGCCTGATTCTGCATCTAGTTCAAGTGCATTGCCATTCAGAACTACGCATGTCGCTCTTCTGGGGCCACGGTGTGAAGCACAGCACCTACAGTCAGACTCAGCTCACGCACTTAGCGGCCACCTCATCGGGAACCTCCTCCACCTCAGCAAGTGGCTACTGGGTGTACGGTCATGGCCACTGCTGCTGTGGCCCGTCCACTTCAAGGTCCATGTCGGGTGTTCAGACATGCTCTCCTGCGCACCACTGTTGCAACGTGTGGCTGTCTGAGCTCGTGTCGCCAGTACAATCTTCCCTGCGGTGTTGTGCTGGGGCAATGGCATCAACACTGGTGATGCCCACAGGCTCGATAAACTGATGAGAGAGTCTGTTACAGGAGTCAAACTGGACACTCTGGAGGCTGTGGTAGAGCAAAGGACTCTACGGAAAATCCTGACAATTCTGGACAATGTTTCTCACCCTCTGCATGACACCTTGGCTGAACAGAGGAGCACTTTTAGTAACAGACTGAGACAACTGCGCTGCTCCAAATAGTGCCATATGAGGTCATTCTTACCCCCGGACATTAGGCTCTATAATGAGTCAACCTATAGACGGGGAAGTGATGGCCCCTCCTGTTAGACTGTTTGAGGTAACTTATTTTTTTAGGCTTTCTTAATTCTCTTCTAATAATTGTTTATTTGTAGACTTGTAATGCTACCACGACACCGTAATTTCCTTTGGGATCAATAAAGTATCTATCTTCTATGTATCTATCTTCCAGTCAGTTTGAGCCAGTCTGGCCATTCTCGTCTGACATCTCTCATTTACAAGGCGTTTTCACCCACAGAATTGCCTCTCAACGGATGATTTTTTTTTTTGTTTCGCACCATCCTCAGAAAACTCTTGAGACTGCTGTGCGTGGAAATCCCAGGAGATCAGCAGTTTCTGACATACTCCCTACCACAACTGTCCAGCAGCAGAGCACACGGTCAGTGCCACTCAGAAAACGTTCCTTCCCCATTTTGATGTTTGATCTGAGCAGCAACTGAAATCCGTGACCATGTCTGCGGGCTTTTACGCATTGGGTTGCTGCCACACAACTGGCGGGTGAGATATTTGTATTAACGATCGATTGTACCAAATAAAGTGGCCTCTGAGTGTTCAGTTACGATACTGGACAATACAGTCACACATTAACATTAGCAGAAGCCCCCAAGTGGCATGGCCTGAAGATTGATGGTGCACGGGATTTTGTCCTGGAGCCACGTTTTAGTAAGAACAAGAATGCAACAGCTCCTCATCTCTTGCCGGGTCAGCCACAGATGGAGCAGGAGGGAGGGTTTCAGATCCCTGGGGCACTGCAGCCATTTCTGGCGGGAGGAGGGACCTGTGAAATGTGGATGGGCAGGACTAGAATCAATGGTGGGGTTGGGTGGGGGGGGGGGGGCGGTTCGGGAGAGCTGGAGTCCAGGCAGAAAGGCGGCAGGGAGCAACACCGAGACCAAAGCAAAAGTTGGAAAAGAGAAAAATCAGAGGGGAGTTGAGGAAAGTCAAAGGGCAAAAGACACAAGTGTTATTAGATTCTAAAGGGGCAAAGAGTGAGAGGGCAACACACACAAAATGCTGGAGAAACTCAGCAGGCCAGGCAGCATCTATGGAAAAGAGTAAACAGTCGACGTTTCAGGCCGAGACCCTTCATCAGGACCGAAAAGGAAGGAGGAAGAAGCCCCCCGGCTTCTTATTCAGAATAAGAAAGTGGGGGAACAGGAGTACAGGTGATAGGAGATGCCCTCTCCCTTCCCTCCTCACCTCCTCTCCCCTCACCTGTCCATCACCTCCCCCTGGTGCCCCTCCTCCTTCCCTCTCTCCCATGGTCCACTCCTCTCTCCTATCAGAGTCCTTCTTCTTTAGCTCTTTACCTTTCCTGCCTCTCACCACCCCCCCCCCAGCTTCTCACTTCATCCCCTCCACCTGGGTTTGCCTATCACCCTCCAGCTTGTACTCCCCACCCTCCCCCTCCTTCGTATTCTGCCTTTCTGCCCCTTTCTCCCCAGTTCCGGTGAAGGGTCTCGGCCTGAAATGTTGACTGTTTGTCCCTTTTGTGCCTGTTTCTCTGCAGTTACAACAGCTGAGGAGTCTCTTGTCTGAGTGCTGTCATAACAACAACCTCTCACTCAGTGTCAGTAAGACCAAGGGACTGACTGTAGGCTTCAGCAGAGGGAAGCCTGAGGTCCAGGAGACAGTAATCACCGGGGGATCAGAGGTGGAGGGGGTCAGTAACTTTAAATTCCTGGGTGTCACCATCTCAGAGGACCTATTATTGCGAAGAAAGCACGACAGAGTCTCTACTTCCTCAGGAGTGTGTGGAGGTTCGTCATGTCATCGAAAACCTTGGCAAACTCCTGTAGCTGTGTGGCGGAAAGTGTGCTGACTGGCTGCGTTACGCCCTGGTACGGGAACACCAATGACTTTGAGCGGAAAATCCTACAAAAGGTAATGGATTGGGCCCAGTACATCCCGGGTAAACCCCTCCCAACCATTGAGCACATCTACAGGAAACGTTGCTATAGAAAAGCAGCATCCATCGTCAGAGATCCTCACCCCCCAGACCGTGCTCTTTTCTCACTGCTGTCATCATGTAGAAGGTACAGGAGTCTCAGGACTCACACCACCAGGTTCAGGAACAGTTACTACCCCTCAACCATCAGGCTCTCGAACAAAAGGGGATAACCACTCTCATTCTATTGAGATTCCCACAACCGATGGTCTCACTCTGAGGACTCTTTCTTGTGTTATTTCATGCCCTCGTTATTTATTGTTGTTTATTTATATCTGCATTCGCACAGTTTGTCATTCATTGATCCTGTTTACAGTTACTGTTCTGTGGATTTGCCAAGTATTCCCACAGGAAAATGAATCTCAGAGTTGTGTGTGATGACAGTTATGTACTCTGATGATAAATTTTACCTTGAACTTCGAAATTTTCATGACGTTAATTGCATTTCTTTTCTGCTGTGAATGCCCGCGAGAAAATATATCCCGAGGTATATATGCACTTGGATAATACATTTACTTTGACTTCGAGACAGGAGGGCGAGGGGGGAACAGGGAGGTGGTAGAGCGGGAGGGGGAAGAAAGAGAGAGGGCGAGGGGAGAGAGGGAGAGAGGGGAGATGGAGATTTCATAGAGGGGAGGGACTGTGAAGAGGGAAGGAAGTGGGTACAGGGAGGGGTCCAAAGAAGGAAAAGGGGAAGAGAGAACGGGAAGGAAGAGGCGGGTGAGGGCGAAGAGAACGAGAAAGAGGAAGAAGAAGTTAGACCAGAAACACGGAGACAGTGGGAAGGGGAGGGGCTGGAAGGGGAGGAGAGCTCTAGGAAGGAGGGCGGGAGTGGGGAGAGGGTGGGTGAAAGGCGGAGTTAGGGGGAAGGGCGGTGGGAGACGGGAGGAGGGCCTTGGGGGAGAGGCGGGGTTTGATCCGGCGCTTCATGTTTATAAACTGAGTTCTGGAACTGGCCGTCCAGAGGGTCCGGTCGGAGCTGGAGACAGCAGCGGGGCCAGGATGCCGCAGGATTACTCGGGGACTTACCAACTGGTCCACCAGGAAAACTTGGACGCCTACCTCAAGGCACTGGGTGAGGGAAGAGGGTGTTGAAGAAGATGGGAGGGAGGGGTGTGGGCGAGAGACGGTGGGGTATGCGTTCCGAGCTCTGACCCGCTTCCCCTAACTTCCCCGCAGACATCGGGGCGGCGCTGCGGAAGGTGGTAAAGCTGCTTCGGCCCACCAAGGAGGTGCACCAGGACGGGAGTCACATGGTCATCCGCACCCTCACCGCCCTGCGCTCCTACACCATGGAGTTCGACGTGGGCGTCCCGTTCGAGGAGGACCTGGGTCCCATCGACGGACGCAAGTGTCAGGTGGGTCGCGTCCCCGGGCTCGGTCTGCAGGGGCTCCGGGACTTCGGCCATCTCAGGAGGTGGGGGTGTCCCGTCTTCGGATACAACCATATACCCACCGTCCCACATACCCTGATCTCCCCAAACCCTCCCTCTTCACCTTCACGCCACATAAATCTGCCACCCCATACACATCTCTCCTCTCACGCCCTCTGAATTCTCCTCCCACACCCCCCACCGCCTTTCCTCCTCCCCTCATTCGTCACTCACATTCCCCTCCCTTAAACTCCTCCCCACCCATTAAACTACCCCAGCCACATCTCACTCCTCTCCCTTGCAAACACAAACTTTATCTCCATCTCAGAATGAGGGTGCGCCACAGAGAGGAGGGGAGGGGTGGGGAGGCCGAGCCGGTGGATGGACAGGAAAGGGGAGGGAGCGGCAGTGACGAAATGGAGGACAGGGAGCGGGGATGGAATGGAGCAGAGCGTCTCCAGAAGAGCTGAGGTGAGGGAGCAAGGAGACAACTTCCGATCAGTGGCAGTGTAGATCCAGTGCTCCTTCCACAGCCCACTCCATCACTTCCTCGAAACCTTCAATCACATTGGTGAAAATACAACAGGGGATGTAGTGTCTATGGATTTCAGTAAAGTGTTTCACATTGATGAGTGTACAGCAGTGGACTTGATGTCTATTGATTTCAGAACAGTTGTTTCAAATTTCTGAAGGTAGAGTATTGGATGTGGTGTCTGTGGATTTCAGTAAAGGTGTTTCACATTGATGAAGCTAGAGTGGTGGATGTGATGTCCATGGATTTCAGAAAAGGTATTTCACATTGGTGAAGGTAGAGTGGTGCTTGTGGTATCTATGGATTTCTGTAAAGGTGTATCACATTGATGAAGGCAGAGTGGTGGATGTGGTGTCTATGGATTTCAGTATAGGTGTTTTACATTGATGATGGTAGAGGGTGGATATGTTGACTAAGGATTTCAGTGAAGGTGTTTCAGATTGGTGATTGTAGAGTCGTGGATGTGGTGTCTATGTATTTCAGAAAAGCGTTTCACATTGATGAGTGTAGAGCAGTGGATGTGGTGTCTATTGATTTCGGAAAAGTTGTTTCAAATTTCTGAAGGTAGAGTTGTGGATGTGGTGTCTGTGCATTTCAGTAAAGGTGTTTCACATTGATGAAGGTAGAGTGGTGGATATGGTGTATATGGGTTTCAGTAAAGGTGTTTTACATTGCTGTAGGTAGTGTGGTGGATGTGGTGTCTATGGATTTCAGTAAAGGTGTTTCAGATTGATGAAGGTAGATTGTTGGATGTGGTGTCTAAGGATTTAACTAAAGGTATTTCACATTGGTGTAGGTAGAGAGGTGGATGTGGTGACTATGGATTTCAGTAAAGGTGTTTCACGTTGATGAGTGTAGAGCAGTCGATGTGGTGTCTATGCATTTCAGTAAAAGTGTTTCACATTGCTGGAGGAAGAGTGGTGGATGTGGTGGCTTTTCATATCAGTAAAGGAGTTTCACATTGGTGTAGGTAGAGTGGTGGATGTGGTGTCTATGGATTTCAGGAAAGGTGTTTCACATTCATGAAGGTAGAGTGGTGTATTTGGTGTCTAAGGATTTCACTAAAGGTGTTTCACATTGATGAAGGCTGAGTGGTGGATGTGGTGTCTATGGATTTTAGTAAAGGTGATTCTCATTGGTGTAGGTAGAGTGGTGGATGTGGTGTCTATGGATTTCAGTAAAGGTGTTTCAAATTTCTGATGGTTGAGTGGTGGATGTGGTGTCTATGGATTTCAGGAAAGGTTTTTTACATTGATGAAGGTAGAATGGTGGATGTGGTGTCTAAGGATTTAAGTAATGGTGTTTCACATTGGTGAAGGTAGAGTGATGGATGTGGTGTCTATAGGTTTCAGTAAAGCTGTTTCACATTGGTGAGTGTAATGTGGTGGATGTGGTGGCTATGGATTTCAGCAAAGGTGTTTCACATTGGTGAAGTCTGAGTGGTGGATATGGCGTATATGGATTTCAGTAAAGGTGTTTCACATTAGTGAAGGTAGAGTGATGGATGTGGTGTCTATGGCTTTCTCTAAAGGTGTTTCAGATTGATGAAGGTAGAGTGGTGGATGTGGTGTCTATGGATTTCAGTAAAGGTGTCTCACATTAGTGAAGGTAGAGTGATGGATGTGGTGTATATGGATTTTAGTAAAGGTGATTCACATTGGTGTAGGTAGAGTGTTGGATGTGGTGTCTATGGATTTCAGTAAAGGTTTCTCACATTGGTGAAGGTAGAGTGATGGATGTGGTGTTTATGGATTTCAGTAAAGGTGATTCTCATTGGTGTAGGTAGAGTGATGGATGTGGTGTCTATGGATTTCAGTAAAGGTGATTCTCATTGGTGTAGGTAGAGTGGTGGATGTGGTGTCTATGGCTTTCTGAAATGGTGTTTCAAATTTCTGAAGGTAGAGTGCTGGATGTGGTGTCTATGGATTTCAGTAAAGTGTTTCACATTGGTGATGGTAGAGTCGTGGATGTGGTGTCTATGGATTTCAGTAAAGTGTTTCACATTGATGAGTGTACAGCAGTGGACTTGATGTCTATTGATTTCAGAACAGTTGTTTCAAATTTCTGAAGGTAGAGTATTGGATGTGGTGTCTGTGGATTTCAGTAAAGGTGTTTCACATTGATGAAGCTAGAGTGGTGGATGTGATGTCCATGGATTTCAGAAAAGGTATTTCACATTGGTGAAGGTAGAGTGGTGCTTGTGGTATCTATGGATTTCTGTAAAGGTGTATCACATTGATGAAGGCAGAGTGGTGGATGTGGTGTCTATGGATTTCAGTATAGGTGTTTTACATTGATGATGGTAGAGGGTGGATATGTTGACTAAGGATTTCAGTGAAGGTGTTTCAGATTGGTGATTGTAGAGTCGTGGATGTGGTGTCTATGTATTTCAGAAAAGCGTTTCACATTGATGAGTGTAGAGCAGTGGATGTGGTGTCTATTGATTTCGGAAAAGTTGTTTCAAATTTCTGAAGGTAGAGTTGTGGATGTGGTGTCTGTGCATTTCAGTAAAGGTGTTTCACATTGATGAAGGTAGAGTGGTGGATATGATGTATATGGGTTTCAGTAAAGGTGTTTTACATTGCTGTAGGTAGTGTGGTGGATGTGGTGTCTATGGATTTCAGTAAAGGTGTTTCAGATTGATGAAGGTAGATTGTTGGATGTGGTGTCTAAGGATTTAACTAAAGGTATTTCACATTGGTGTAGGTAGAGAGGTGGATGTGGTGACTATGGATTTCAGTAAAGGTGTTTCACGTTGATGAGTGTAGAGCAGTCGATGTGGTGTCTATGCATTTCAGTAAAAGTGTTTCACATTGCTGGAGGAAGAGTGGTGGATGTGGTGGCTTTTCATATCAGTAAAGGAGTTTCACATTGGTGTAGGTAGAGTGGTGGATGTGGTGTCTATGGATTTCAGGAAAGGTGTTTCACATTCATGAAGGTAGAGTGGTGTATTTGGTGTCTAAGGATTTCACTAAAGGTGTTTCACATTGATGAAGGCTGAGTGGTGGATGTGGTGTCTATGGATTTTAGTAAAGGTGATTCTCATTGGTGTAGGTAGAGTGGTGGATGTGGTGTCTATGGATTTCAGTAAAGGTGTTTCAAATTTCTGATGGTTGAGTGGTGGATGTGGTGTCTATGGATTTCAGGAAAGGTTTTTTACATTGATGAAGGTAGAATGGTGGATGTGGTGTCTAAGGATTTAAGTAATGGTGTTTCACATTGGTGAAGGTAGAGTGATGGATGTGGTGTCTATAGGTTTCAGTAAAGCTGTTTCACATTGGTGAGTGTAATGTGGTGGATGTGGTGGCTATGGATTTCAGCAAAGGTGTTTCACATTGGTGAAGTCTGAGTGGTGGATATGGCGTATATGGATTTCAGTAAAGGTGTTTCACATTAGTGAAGGTAGAGTGATGGATGTGGTGTCTATGGCTTTCTCTAAAGGTGTTTCAGATTGATGAAGGTAGAGTGGTGGATGTGGTGTCTATGGATTTCAGTAAAGGTGTCTCACATTAGTGAAGGTAGAGTGATGGATGTGGTGTATATGGATTTTAGTAAAGGTGATTCACATTGGTGTAGGTAGAGTGTTGGATGTGGTGTCTATGGATTTCAGTAAAGGTTTCTCACATTGGTGAAGGTAGAGTGATGGATGTGGTGTTTATGGATTTCAGTAAAGGTGATTCTCATTGGTGTAGGTAGAGTGATGGATGTGGTGTCTATGGATTTCAGTAAAGGTGATTCTCATTGGTGTAGGTAGAGTGGTGGATGTGGTGTCTATGGCTTTCTGAAATGGTGTTTCAAATTTCTGAAGGTAGAGTGCTGGATGTGGTGTCTATGGATTTCAGTAAAGTGTTTCACATTGGTGATGGTAGAGTCGTGGATGTGGTGTCTATGGATTTCAGTAAAGTGTTTCACATTGATAAGTGTACAGCAGTGGATGTGGTGTCTATTGATTTCGGAACAGCTGTTTCAACCTTCTGAAGGTAGAGTTGTGGATGTGGTGACTGGATTTCTGTAAAGGTGTATCACATTGATGATGGTAGAGTGGTGGATGTGGTATCTATGGATTTCAATAAAGGTATTTTACATTGATGAAGGTAGATTGTTGGATGCGCTGTCTAAGGATTTAAGTAAAGGTGTTTCACATTGGTGAAGGTAGAGTGATGGATGTGGTGTCTATGGATTTCAGTAAAGGTGTTTCACATTGGTGAAGGTAGAGTGATGGATGTGGTGTCTATGGATTTCAGTAAAGGTGTTTAAAATTTCTGATGGTAGAGTGATGGATGTGGTGTCTATGGATTTCAGTAAAAGTGTTTCACGTTGGTGAAGGTAGATTGTAGGATGAGGTGTCTAAGGATTTCAGTAAAGGTGTTTCAGATTGGTGATGGTAGAGTCGTGGATGTGGTGTCTATGGATTTCAGTAAAGGTGTTTCAGATTGGTGATTCTAGAGTGGTGGATGTGCTGTCTATGGATTTCAGTAAAGTGTTTCACATTGATGAGTGTAGAGCAGTGGATGTGGTGTCTATTGTTTTCAGAACATTTGTTTCAAATTTCCGAAGGTAGAGTTGTGGATGTGGAGTCTGTGGATTTCAGTAAAGGTGTTTCACATTGATGAAGCTAGAGTGATGGATGTGGTGTCCATGGATTTCAGTAAAGATGTTTCAGATTGGTGAATGTAGAGTGGTGGATCTGATGTCTATGGATTTCAGTAAAGGTGTTTTACATTGATGAAAGTTGAGTGGTGGATATGGTGTATACGGGTTTCAGTAAAGGGGTTTCACATTGATGAAGGTAGAGTGATGGATGTGGTGTCTATGGATTTCAGTAAAGGTGTTTCACATTGGTGAAGGTAGAGTGATGGATGTGGTGTCTATGGATTTCAGTAAAGGTGTTTCACATTGGTGATGGTAGAGTGGTGGACGTGGTGGCTATGGATTTCAGTAAAGGAGTTTCACATTGATGAAAGTTGAGTGGTGGATATGGTGTATATGGGTTTCAGTAAAGGGGTTTCACATTGATGAAGGTAGAGTGGTGGATGTGGTGTCTATGGATTTCAGTAAAGGTGTCTCACATTAGTGAAGGCAGAGTGATGGGTGTGGTGTATATGGATTTTAGTAAAGGTGATTCACATTGGTGTAGGTGGAGTGGTTGATGTAGTGTCTATGGATTTCAGTAAAGGTGTTTCACATTGATGATGGTAGAGTGGAGGATGTGGTGTATATGGATTTCAGTAAAGTGTTTCACATTGCTAATTGTAGAGTCATGGATGTGCTGTCTATGGATTTCAGTAAAGTGTTTCACATTGATGAGTGTAGAGCAGTGGACTTGATGTCTATTGATTTCAGAACATTTGTTTCAAATTTCTGAAGGTAGAGTTGTGGATGTGGTGTCTGTGGATTTCAGTAAAGGGGTTTCACATTGATGAAGCTAGAGCGGTGGATGTGATGTCTATGGATTTCAGTAAAGGTGTTTCACATTGCTGAAGGTAGAGTGGTCGATATGTTTACTATGGATTTCAGTAAAGGTGTTTCACATTGGTGTAGGTAGAGTTGTGGATGTGGTGTCTATAGATTTCAGTAAAGTGTTTCACATTGATGAAGGTAGATTGTTGGATGTGGTGTCTAAGGATTTAACTAAAGGTGTTTCACATTGGTGAAGGTAGAGTGGTGGATGTGGTGTCTATGGATTTCAGTAAAGGTGTTTCACATTGATGATGGTAGAGTGGTGGACGTGGTGTCTAAGGATTTCAGTAAAGGTGTTTCAAATTTCTGATGGTAGAGTGCTGGATGTGTTCCTATGGATTTCAGTAAAGGTGTTTCACATTGATGAAGGTAGAGTGTTGGATGTGGTGTCTATGGATTTAAGTAATGGTGTTTCACATTGGTGAAAGTGGAGCGATGCATGTGGTGTCTATAGATTTCAGTAAAGGTGATTCAGATTGGTGTAGGTAGAGTGGTGGATGTGGTGTCTTTTGATTTCTGAAACGGTGTTTCAAATTTCTGAAGCTAGAGTGGTGGATGTGGTGTCTATGGATTTCAGTAAAGGTGTTTCAGATTGGTGATTGTAGAGTCGTGGATATGGTGTCTTTGGATTTCAGTAAAGCATTTCAGATTGATGAGAGTAGAGCAGTGGATCTGGTGTCTATTGTTTTCAGAACAGTTGTTACAAATTTCCGAAGGTAGAGTTGTGGATGTGGTGTCTGTGGATTTCAGTAAAAGTGTCTCACATTGATGAAACTAGAGTGGTGGATGTGATGACCATGGATTTCAGTAAAGGTGTCTCACATTGATGTAGGTAGAGTGGTGGATGTGGTGTCTATGGATTTCAGTAAAGGTGATTCAGATTGGTGTAGGTAGAGTGGTGGATGTGGTGTCTTTTGATTTCTGAAACGGTGTTTCAAATTTCTGAAGCTAGAGTGGTGGATGTGGTGTCTATGGATTTCAGTAAAGGTGTTTCAGATTGGTGATTGTAGAGTCGTGGATATGGTGTCTTTGGATTTCAGTAAAGCATTTCAGATTGATGAGAGTAGAGCAGTGGATGTGGTGTCTATTGTTTTCAGAACAGTTGTTACAAATTTCCGAAGGTAGAGTTGTGGATGTGGTGTCTGTGGATTTCAGTAAAAGTGTCTCACATTGATGAAACTAGAGTGGTGGATGTGATGACCATGGATTTCAGTAAAGGTGTCTCACATTGATGTAGGTAGAGTGGTGGATGTGGTGTAAATGGCTTTCTGTAAAGGTGTTTCAGATTGGTGATTCTAGAGTTGTGGTGAGTGCAGAGTGGTGGAAGTGGTGTCTATTGATTTCAGAACACTTGTTTCAAATTTCTGAAGGTAGAGTGCTGGATGTGGTGTCTATGGATTTCAGTAAAGGTGTTTTACATAGATGAAGGTAGAGTGGTGGATGTGGTGTGTATGGATTTCAGTAAAGGTGTTTCAGATTGGTGATTCTAGAGTGGTGGATGTGCTGTCTATGGATTTCAGTAAAGTGTTTCACATTGATGAGTGTAGAGCAGTGAATGTGGTGTCTATTGTTTTCAGAGCATTTGTTTCAAATTTCTGAAGGTAGAGTTGTGGATGTGGTGTATATGCATTTCAGTAAAGGTGTTTCACATTGGTGATGGTAGAGTGGTGGACGTGGTGTCTATGGATTTCAGTAAAGGAGTTTCACATTGATGAAAGTTGAGTGGTGGATATGGTGTATATGGGTTTCAGTAAAGGGGTTTCACATTGATGAAGGTAGAGTGGTGGATGTGGTGACTATGGATTTCAGTAAAGTTGTTTCACATTGATGAAGGTAGAGTGTTGCATGTGGTTTGTAAGGATTTCAGTAAAGGTGTTTCAGATTGGTGATTCTGGAGTCGTGGATGTGGTGTCTATGGATTTCAGTAAAGTGTTTCACATTGATGAGTGTAGAGCAGTGGATGTGGTGTCTATTGATTTCAGAACATCTGTTTCAAATTTCTGAAGGTAGAGTGATGGATGTGGTGTCTATGGATTTCAGTAAAGTGTTTCACATTGATGAGTGTAGAGCAGTGGATGTGGTGTCTATTGATTTCAGAACATCTGTTTCAAATTTCTGAAGGTAGAGTGATGGATGTGGTGTATATGGATTTCAGTAAAGGTGTTTCACATTGATGAAGCTAGAGTGGTGGATGTGATGTACATGGATTTCAGTAAAGGTGTTTCACATTGATGTAGGCAGAGTGGTGGATGTGGTGTCTATGGATTTCAGTAAAGGAGTTTCACATTGATGAAAGTTGAGTGGTGGATATGGTGTATATGGGTTTCAGTAAAGGTGTTTCAGATTGATGAAGGTAGAGTGGTGGATGTGGTGTCTAAGGATTTCAGAACAGTTGTTTCAAACTTCTGAAGGTAGAGTTGTGGATGTGGTGTCTATGGATTTCAGTAAAGGTGTTTCACATTGATGATGGTAGAGTGGTGGATGTGGTATCTATGGATTTCAATAAAGGTGTTTTACATTGATAAAGGTAGATTGTTGGATGCGCTGTCTCAGAATTTAAGTAAGGGTGTTTCACATTGGTGAAGGTAGAGTGGTGGACGTGGTGTCTATGGATTTCAGTAAAGTTGTTTCAAATTTCTGATGGTAGAGTGGTGGATGTGGTGTCTATGGATTTCAGTAAAGGTGTTTCACATTGATGAAGGTAGATTGTTGGATGTGGTGTCTTAGGATTTAAGTAAAGGTGTTTCACATTGGTGTAGGCAGAGTGGTGGATGTGGTGCCTATGGATTTCAGTAAAAGTGTTTCAGATTGGTGAAGGTAGGGTGATGGATGTGGTGTCTATGGATTTCAGTAAAGGTGTTTCACATTGATGATGGTAGAGTGGTGGATGTGGTGTCTATGGATTTCAGTTAAGGTGTTTCAAATTTCTGATGGTAGAGTGCTGGATGTATTCCTATGGATTTCAGTAAAGGTGTTTCACATTGATGAAGGTAGAGTGTTGGATGTGGTGTCTAAGGATTTCAGTAAAGGTGTTTCAGATTGGTGATTCTAGAGTGGTGGATGTGGTGTCTATGGATTTAAGTAATGGTGTTTCACATTGGTGAAGGTAGAGTGATGGAGTTGGTGTCTATAGATTTCAGCAAAGGTGTTTCACATTGGTGAGTGTAGTGTGGTGGATATGGTGTATATTGGTTTCAGTAGAGGTGTTTCACTTTGATGCAGGTAGAGTGGTGGATGTGGTGTCTATGCATTTCAGTAAAGGTTTCTCACATTGGTGAAGGTAGAGTGGTGGATGTGATGTCTATGGATTTCAGTAAAGGTGTTTCAGATTTGTGATTGTAGAGTCATGGATATGGTGTCTTTGGATTTCATTAAAGCATTTCAGATTGATGACTGTAGAACAGTGGATGTGGTGTCTTGCTCTCAGAACAGTTGTTTCAAATTTCTGAAGGTAGAGTTGTGGATGTGGTGTATGTGGATTTCAGTAAAGGTGTTTCACATTGGTGAAGGTAGAGTGGTGGATGTGGTGTCTATGGATTTCACTACAGGTGTTTAACATTCATGAATGCAGAGCAGTGAAGGTGGTGTCTACTAATTTCAGTATATGTGTTTCAAATTTCTGAAGGTAGAGTGTTGGATGTGGTGTCTATGGATTTCAGTAAAGGTGTTTCAGATTTCTGAAAGTAGAGTGGTGGATGTGGTATCTATGCATTTCATTAAAGGTGTTTCACATTGGTGTCGGTAGAGTGGTGGATGTGGTGTCTATGGATTTCAGTAAAGGTGTTTCACATTGATGAAGGCTGAGTGGTGGATATGGTGTATATGGGTTTCAGTAAAGGTGTTTCACATTAGTGAAGGCAGATTGATGGATGTGGTGTATATGGATTTTAGTAAAGGTGATTCACATTGGTGTAGGTAGAGTGTTGGATGTGGTGTCTATGGATTTCAGTAAAGGTTTCTCACATTGGTGAACGTAGAGTGATGATGTGGTGTATATGGATTTCAGTAAAGGTGATTCAGATTGGTGTAGGTAGAGTGGTGGATGTGGTGTCTTTTGATTTCTGTAAAGGTGTTTCAAATTTCTGAAGCTAGAGTGGTGGATGTGATGACCATGGATTTCAGTAAATGTGTTTCACATTGATGAAGGTAGAGTGGTGGATATGGTGTCTATGGATTTCAGTAAACGAGTTTCACATTGATGAAAGTAGAGTGGTGGATATGAGTATATGGGTTTCAGTAAAGGTGTTTCACAGTGATGTAGGTATAGTGGTGGATGTGGTGTCTATGGCTTTCTGTAAAGGTGTTTCAGATTGATGAAGGTAGAGTGGTGGATGTGGTGTCTAAGGATTTCAGTAAAGTGTTTCACATTGATGAGTGTAGAGCAGTGGATGTGGTGTCTATTGATTTCAGAATGTTTGTTTCAAATTTCTGAAGGTAGAGTGCTGGATGTGGCGTCTATGGATTTCATTAAAGGTGTCTCACATTCGTGAAGGTAGAGTGATGGATGTGGTGTATATGGATGTTAGAAAAGGTGATTCACATTGGTGTAGGTAGATTGTTGCATTTGGTGTCAATGGCTTTCAGTAAAGGATTCTCACATTGGTGAAGGTAGAGTTATGGATGTGGTGTCTATGGATTTCTGTAAAAGTGATTCTCATTGGTGTAGGTAGAGTGGTGGATGTGGTGTCTATGGCTTTCTGAAACGGTGTTTCAAATTTCTGAAGGTAGAGTGCTGGATGTGGGGTCTATGGATTTCAGTAAAGTGTTTCACATTTATGAGTGTACAGCAGTGGATGTGGTGTCTATTGATTTCGGAACAGTTGTTTCAACTTTCTGAAGGTAGAGTTGTGGATGTGGTGTCTGGATTTCTGTAAAGGTGTATCAAATTGATGAAGGTAGAATGGTGGATGTGGTGTCTATGGATTTCAGTAAAGGTGTTTCACATTGATGAAGGTAGAGTGGTGGATGTGGTGTCTATGGATTTCAGTAAAGGTGTTTCACATTGATGAAGGTAGAGTGGTGGATGTGGTATCTATGGATTTCAATAAAGGTGTTTTACATTGATGAAGGTAGAGTGGTGGATGTGGTGTCTATGGATTTAAGTAAAGGTGTTTCACATTGGTGAAGGTAGAGTGGTGGATGTGGTGTCTATGGATTTCAATAAAGGTGTTTTACATTGATGAAGGTAGAGTATTGGATGTGGTGTCTAAGGATTTCAGTAAAGGTGTTTCAGATTGGTGATTCTAGAGTCGTGGATGTGCTGTCTATGGATTTCAGCGAAGTGTTTCACATTGATGAGTGTAGAGCAGTGGATGTGGTGTCTATTGTTTTCAGAATATTTGTTTCAAATTTCCGAAGGTAGAGTTGTGGATGTGGTGTCTGTGGATTTCAGTAAAGGTGTTTCACATTGATGAAGGTAGAGTGGTGGATGTGGTGTATATGGGTTTCAGTAAAGGTGTCTCACATTGGTGAAGGTAGAGTGATGGATGTGGTGTCTATGGATTTCAGTAAAGGTGATTCTCATTGGTGTAGGTAGAGTGGTGGATTTGGTGTCTATGGCTTTCTGAAACGGTGTTTCAAATTTCTGAAGGTAGAGTGCTGGGTGTGGTGTCTATGGATTTCAGTAAAGATGTTTCACATTGGTGAAGGTAGAGCGGTGGATGTGATGTCAATGGATTTCAGTAAAGGTGTTTCACATTGATGAAGGTGGAGCGGTGGATGTGATGTCCATGGATTTCAGTAAAGGTGTTTCACATTGATGATGGTACAGTGGTGGACGTGGTGTCTATGGATTTCAGTAAAGGTGTTTCAAATTTCTGATGGTAGAGTGGTGGATGTGTTCCTATGGATTTCAGTAAAGGTGTTTCACATTGATGAAGGTAGAGTGGTCGGTATGTTGACTATGGATTTCAGTAAAGGTGTTTCACATTGGTGAAGGTAGAGTGTTGCCTGTGGTGTCTATGTATTTCAGTAAAGGGGTTTCACATTGATGAAGGTAGAGTGGTGGATGTGGTGTCTATGGATTTCAGTAAAGGTGTTTCACATTGATGAAGGTAGAGTTTTGCATGTGGTGTGTAAGGATTTCAGTAAAGGGTTTCAGATTGGTGATTGTAGAGTCGTGGATGTGGTGTCTATGGATTTCAGTAAAGTGGTTCACATTGATGAGTGTAGAGCAGTGGATGTGGTGTCTATGGATTTCAGTAAAGGTGTTTCACATTGATGCAGCTAGAGTGGTGGATGTGATGTACATAGATTTTAGTAAAGGTGATTCTCATTGGTGTAGGTCGAGTGCTGGATGTGGTGTCTATGGATTTCAGTAAAGGTGTTTTACTTTGCTGAACGTGGAGTGCTGGATGTGGTGTCTAAGGATTTCAGTAAAGGTGTTTTACTTTGATGAAGGTAGATTGTTGGCTGTGGTGTATAAGGATTTAAGTAAAGGTGATTCACATTGGTGTAGGTAGAGTGGTGGATGTGGTGTCTATGGATTTCCGTAAAGTGTTTCACATTGATGAATGTAGAGCAGTGGATGTGGTGTCAATTGATTTCGGAACTGTTGTTTCAACTTTCTGAAGGTAGAGTTGTTAATGTGGTGTATATGGATTTCAGTAAAGGTGTTTCACATTGGTGAAGGTAGAGCGGTGGATGTGATGTCAATGGATTTCAGTAAAGGTGTTTCACATTGATGAAGGTAGAGTGGTGGATGTGATGTCCATGGATTTCAGTAAAGGTGTTTCACATTGATGATGGTAGAGTGGTGGACGTGGTGTCTATGGATTTCAGTAAAGGTGTTTCAAATTTCTGATGGTAGAGTGGTGGATGTGTTCCTATGGATTTCAGTAAAGGTGTTTCACATTGATGAAGGTAGAGTGTTGCCTGTGGTGTCTATGGATTTCAGTAAAGTGTTTCACATTGATGAAGCTAGAGCGGTGGATGTGATGTCAATGGATTTCAGTAAAGGTGTTTCACATTGATGAAGGTAGAGTGGTCGGTATGTTGACTATGGATTTCAGTAAAGGTGTTTCACATTGGTGAAGGTAGAGTGTTGCCTGTGGTGTCTATGGATTTCAGTAAAGGGGTTTCACATTGATGAAGGTAGAGTGGTGGATGTGGTGTCTATGGATTTCAGTAAAGGTGTTTCACATTGATGAAGGTAGAGTTTTGCATGTGGTGTGTAAGGATTTCAGTAAAGGGTTTCAGATTGGTGATTGTAGAGTCGTGGATGTGGTGTCTGTGGATTTCAGTAAAGTGGTTCACATTGATGAGTGTAGAGCAGTGGATGTGGTGTCTATGGATTTCAGTAAAGGTGTTTCACATTGATGCAGCTAGAGTGGTGGATGTGATGTACATAGATTTTAGTAAAGGTGATTCTCATTGGTGTAGGTCGAGTGCTGGATGTGGTGTCTATGGATTTCAGTAAAGGTGTTTTACTTTGCTGAACGTGGAGTGCTGGATGTGGTGTCTAAGGATTTCAGTAAAGGTGTTTTACTTTGATGAAGGTAGATTGTTGGCTGTGGTGTATAAGGATTTAAGTAAAGGTGATTCACATTGGTGTAGGTAGAGTGGTGGATGTGGTGTCTATGGATTTCCGTAAAGTGTTTCACATTGATGAATGTAGAGCAGTGGATGTGGTGTCAATTGATTTCGGAACTGTTGTTTCAACTTTCTGAAGGTAGAGTTGTTAATGTGGTGTATATGGATTTCAGTAAAGGTGTTTCACATTGATGTAGGTAGAGTGGTGGATGTGGTGTCTATGGATTTAAGTAAAGATGTTTCACATTGATGAAGGTAGAGTGGTGGATGTGATTTCTAGTGATTTCAGTAAAGGTGTTTCACGTTGGTGATGGTAGTCGTGAATGTGGTGTCTATGGATTTCAGTAAAGTGTTTCACATTGATGAGTGTAGAGCAGTGGATGTGGTGTCTATTGTTTTCAGAACATTTGTTTCAAATTTCCGAAGGTAGAGTTGTGGATGTGGTGTCTGTGGATTTCAATACAGGTGTTTAACATTGATGAAGCTAGAGCGGTGGATGTGATGTCAATGGATTTCAGTAAAGGTGTTTCAGATTGGTGATGGTAGAGTGTTGGATGTGGTGTCTATGGATTTCAGTAAAGGTGTTTCACATTGGTGAAGGTAGAGTGGTGGATGTGGTGTCTATGGATTTCAGGAATGGTGTTTCAAATTGATGAGTGTAGAGCAGTGGATGTGGTGTCTACTGATTTCAGTACAATTGTTTCACATTGGTGAAGGTAGAGTGGTGGATGTGATGACCATGGATTTCAGTAAAGGTGTTTCACATTGATGTAGGTAGAGTGGTGGATGTGGTGTCTATGGATTTCAGTAAAGGAGTTTCACATTGATGAAAGTTGAGTGGTGGATATGGTGTATATGGGTTTCAGTAAAGGTGTTTCACATTGATGTAGGTAGAGTTGTGGATGTGGAGTCTATGGCTTTCTGTAAAGGTGTTTCAGATTGATGAAGGTAGAGTGGTGGATGTGGTGTCTAAGGATTTCAGTAAAGGTGTTTCACATTGGTGAATGTAGAGTGGTGGATGAGGTGTCTATGGATTTCAGTAAAGGTGTTTCACATTGGTGAAAGTAAAGTGGTGGATGTGGTGTCTGAGGATTTCAGTAAAGGTGTTTCAGATTGGTGATTCTAGAGTCGTGGATGTGGTGTATATGGATTTCAGTAAAGGTGTTTCACATTGATGAAGGTAGAGTGGTCGATCTGATGTCCATGGATTTCAGTAAAGATGTTTCACATTGGTGAAGGTACAGCGGTGGATGTGATGTCAATAGATTTCAGTAAAGGTGTTTCACATTGATTAAGGTAGAGTGGTCGATATGTTGACTATGGATTTCATAAAGGTGTTTCACATTGGTGAAGGTAGAGTGGTGGATGTCGTGTCTAAGGATTTCAGTAAAGGTGTTTTACATTGATGAAGGTAGAGTGGTGGATGTGGTGTCTATGGATTTCAGTAAAGGTGTTTCAGATTGATGAAGGTAGAGTGGTTGATGTGGTGTCGATGGATTTCAGTAAAGGAGTTTCACATTGATGAAAGTTGAGTGGTGGATATGGTGTATAAGGGTTTCAGTAAAGGTGTTTCACATTGGTGTAGGTAGAGTGGTGGATGTGGTGTCTATGGATTTCGGTAAAGGTGTTTTACATTGATGAAGGTAGAACGTTGGATGTGGTGTCTAAGGATTTAAGTAAGGTGTTTCACATTGGTCAAGGTAGAGTGATGGATGTGGTGTCTCCAGATTTCAGTAAAGGTGTTTCATATTGGTGAGTGTAGTCTGGTGGATGTGGTGTCTATGGCTTTCTCTAAAGGTGTTTCAGATTGATGAAGGTAGAGTGGTGGATGTGGTGTCTATTGATTACGGAACAGTTGTTTCAACTTTCTGAAGGTAGAGTTGTGGATGTGGTGTCTGGATTTCTGTAAAGGTGTATCAAATTGATGAAGGTAGATTGTTGGATGCGCTGTCTAAGGATTTAAGTAATGGTGTTTCACATTGGTGAAGGGAGATTGGCGGACTTGGTGTCTGAGGATTTCAGTAAAGGTGTTTCAGATTGGTGATTCTAGAGTCGTGGATGTGCTGTCTATGGATTTCAGTAAAGTGTTTCACATTGATGAGTGCAGAGGAGTGGATATGGTGTCTATTGTTTTCAGAACATTTGTTTCAAATTTCCGAAGGTAGAGTTGTGGATGTGGTGTCTGTGGATTTCAGTAAAGGTATTTCACATTGATGAAGCTAGAGCGGTGCATGTGATGTCCATGGATTTCACTAAAGATGTTTCACATTTGTGAAGGTAGAGTGGTCGATATGTTGACTATGGATTTCAGTAAAGGTGTTTCACATTGGTGAAGGTAGATTGTTGGATGTGGTGTCTAAGAATTTAAGTAAAGGTGTTTCACATTGGTGTAGGTAGAGTGGTGGATGTGGTGTCTATTGATTACGGAACAGTTGTTTCAACTTTCTGAAGGTAGAGTTGTGGATGTGGTGTCTGGATTTCAGTGAAGGTGTTTCACATTGGTGAAGGTAGAGTGGTGGACGTGGTGGCTATGGATTTCAGTAAAGGTGTTTCACATTGATGAAAGTTGAGTGGTGGATATGGTGTATATGGGTTTCAGTAAAGGGTTTTCACATTGATGAAGGTAGAGTGGTGGATGTGGTGTCTATGGATTTAAGTAAAGGTGTTTCACATTGATGATGGTAGAGTGGTGGCTGTGGTGTCTATGGATTTCAGTAAAGGTGTTTCACATTGGTGATGGTAGAGTGGTGGATGTGGTGTCTATGGATTTCAGTAAAGTGTTTCACATTGATGAGTGTAGAGCAGTGGATGTGGTGTCTATTGTTTTCAGAACATTTGTTTCAAATTTCCGAAGGTAGAGTGATGGATGTGGTGTATATGGATTTCAGTAAAGGTGTTTCACATTGATGAAGCTAGAGCGGTGGATGTGATGTCAATGGATTTCAGTAAAGGTGTTTCAGATTGGTGATGGTAGAGTGTTGGATGTGGTGTCTATGGATTTCAGTAAAGGTGTTTCACATTGGTGAAGGTAGAGTGGTTGATGTGGTGTCTGTGGATTTCAGTAAAGGTGTTTCACATTGATGAAACTAGAGTGGTGGATGTGATGACCATGGATTTCAGTAAAGGTGTTTCACATTGATGTAGGTAGAGTGGTGGATGTGGTGTCTATGGATTTCAGTAAAGGAGTTTCACATTGATGAAAGTTGAGTGGTGGATATGGTGTATATGGGTTTCAGTAAAGGTGTTTCACATTGATGTAGGTAGAGTGGTGGATGTGGAGTCTATGGCTTTCTGTAAAGGTGTTTCAGATTGATGAAGGCAGAGTGGTGGATGTGGTGTCTAAGGATTTCAGTAAAGGTGTTTCACATTGGTGAATGTAGAGTGGTGGATGAGGTGTCTATGGATTTCAGTAAAGGTGTTTCACATTGGTGAAGGTAAAGTGGTGGATGTGGTGTCTAAGGATTTCAGTAAAGGTGTTTCACATTGGTGAAGGTAAAGTGGTGGATGTGGTGTCTAAGGATTTCAGTAAAGGTGTTTCAGATTGGTGATTCTAGAGTCGTGGATGTGCTGTCTATGGATTTCATTAAAGTGTTTCACATTGATGAGTGTAGAGCAGTGGATGTGGTGTCTATTATTTTCAGAACATTTGTTTCAAATTTCCGAAGGTAGAGTGATGGATGTGGTGTATATGGATTTCAGTAAAGGTGTTTCACATTGATGAAGGTAGAGTGGTCGATCTGATGTCCATGGATTTCAGTAAAGATGTTTCACATTGGTGAAGGTACAGCGGTGGATGTGATGTCAATGGATTTCAGTAAAGGTGTTTCACATTGATTAAGGTAGAGTGGTCGATATGTTGACTATGGATTTCAGTAAAGGTGTTTCACATTGGTGAAGGTAGAGTGGTGGATGTCGTGTCTAAGGATTTCAGTAAAGGTGATTCTCTTTGGTGTAGGTAGAGTGCTGGATGTGGTGTCTATGGGTTTCAATACAGGTGTTTAACATTGATGAATGCAGAGCAGTGGAGGTGGTGTCTACTGATTTCAGTATATGTGTTTCAAATTTCTGAAGGTAGACTGGTGGATGTGGTGTCTATGGATTTCAGTAAAGGTGTTTCACATTGGTGATGTTAGAGTGGTGGATGTGATGTCTATGGATTTCGGTAAAGCTTTTTCACATTGATGAAGGTAGAGTGCAGGATGTCCTGTCTAAGGATTTCAGTAAAGGTGTTTCAAATTGATGAAGGGAGAGTGCTGGATGTGGTGTCTATGGATTTCAGTGAAGGTGTCTCACATTCGTGAAGGTAGAGTGATGGATGTGGTGTCTATGGATTTCAGCAAAGGTGATTCTCATTGGTGTCGGTAGAGTGGTGGATGTGGTGTCTATGGCATTCTGAAACGGTGTTTCAAATTTCTGAAGGTAGAGTGCTGGATGTGGTGTCTATGGATTTCAGTAAAGTGTTTCACATTGATGAGTGTACAGCAGTGGATGTGGTGTCTATTGATTTCGGAACAGTTATTTCAACTTTCGGAAGGTAGAGTTGTAGATGTGGTGTCTGGATTTCTGAAAAGGTGTTTCACATTGATGAAGGTAAAGTGGTGGATGTGGTATCTATGGATTTCAATAAAGGTGTTTCACATTGATAAAGGTAGAGTGTTGGATGTGGTGTCTAAGGATTTCAGTAAAGGTGTTTCAGATTGGTGATTCTAGAGTGGTGGATGTGGTGTCTATGGATTTCAGTAAAGGTGTTTCACATTGATGATGGTAGATTGTTGGATGTGATGTCAATGGATTTCAGTAAAGGTGTTTCACATTGATGAAGCTACAGCGGTGGATGTGATGTCAATGGATTTCAGTAAAGGTGTTTCACATTGATGAAATTAGAGTGGTCGATATGTTGACTATGGATTTCAGTAAAGGTGTTTCACATTGGTGAAGGTAGAGTGGTGGATGTCGTGTCTAAGGATTTCAGTAAAGGTGATTCTCATTGGTGTAGGTAGAGTGATGGATGCGGTGTCTATGGATTTCAGTAAAGATGTTTCACATTGGTGAAGGTAGAGCGGTGGATGTGATGTCAATGGATTTCAGTAAAGATGTTTCACATTGGTGAAGGTAGAGCGGTGGATGTGATGTCAATGGATTTCAGTAAAGGTGTTTCACATTGGTGAAGGTAGAGTGATGGACGTGGTGTCTATGGATTTCAGTAAAGGTGTTTCAAATTTCTGATGGTAGAGTGATGGATGTGGTGTCTATGGATTTCAGGAAAAGTGTTTCACATTGGTGATGGTAGAGTGGTGGACGTGGTGTCTATGGATTTCAGTAAAGGTGTTTCACATTGAATGAGGTAGAGTGGTGGATGTGGTGTCTATGGATTTCAGTAAAGGAGTTTCACATTGATGAAAGTTGAGTGGTGCATATGGTGTATATGGGTTTCAGTAAAGGTGTTTCACATTGATGTAGGTAGAGTGGTGGATGTGGTGTCTATGGATTTCAGTAAAGTGTTTCACATTGATGAATGTAGAGCAGTGGATGTGGTGTCAATTGATTTCGGAACTGTTGTTTCAACTTTCTGAAGGTAGAGTTGTTAATGTGGTGTATATGGATTTCAGTAAAGGTGTTTCACATTGATGTAGGTAGAGTGGTGGATGTGGTGTCTATGGATTTAAGTAAAGATGTTTCACATTGATGAAGGTAGAGTGGTGGATGTGATTTCTAGTGATTTCAGTAAAGGTGTTTCACGTTGGTGATGGTAGTCGTGAATGTGGAGTCTATGGATTTCAGTAAAGTGTTTCACATTGATGAGTGTAGAGCAGTGGATGTGGTGTCTATTGTTTTCAGAACATTTGTTTCAAATTTCCGAAGGTAGAGTTGTGGATGTGGTGTCTGTGGATTTCAATACAGGTGTTTAACATTGATGAAGCTAGAGCGGTGGATGTGATGTCAATGGATTTCAGTAAAGGTGTTTCAGATTGGTGATGGTAGAGTGTTGGATGTGGTGTCTATGGATTTCAGTAAAGGTGTTTCACATTGGTGAAGGTAGAGTGGTGTATGTGGTGTCTATGGATTTCAGGAATGGTGTTTCAAATTGATGAGTGTAGAGCAGTGGATGTGGTGTCTACTGATTTCAGTACAATTGTTTCACATTGGTGAAGGTAGAGTGGTGGATGTGATGACCATGGATTTCAGTAAAGGTGTTTCACATTGATGTAGGTAGAGTGGTGGATGTGGTGTCTATGGATTTCAGTAAAGGAGTTTCACATTGATGAAAGTTGAGTGGTGGATATGGTGTATATGGGTTTCAGTAAAGGTGTTTCACATTGGTGAAGGTAAAGTGGTGGATGTGGTGTCTGAGGATTTCAGTAAAGGTGTTTCAGATTGGTGATTCTAGAGTCGTGGATGTGCTGTCTATGGATTTCAGTAAAGTGTTTCACATTGATGAGTGTAGAGCAGTGGATGTGGTGTCTATTGTTTTCAGAACATTTGTTTCAAATTTCCGAAGGTAGAGTGATGGATGTGGTGTATATGGATTTCAGTAAAGGTGTTTCACATTGATGAAGGTAGAGTGGTCGATGTGATGTCCATGGATTTCAGTAAAGATGTTTCACATTGGTGAAGGTACAGCGGTGGATGTGATGTCAATGGATTTCAGTAAAGGTGTTTCACATTGATTAAGGTAGAGTGGTCGATATGTTGACTATGGATTTCGGTAAAGGTGTTTCACATTGGTGAAAGTAGAGTGGTGGATGTCGTGTCTAAGGATTTCAGTAAAGGTGATTTTCTTTGGTGTAGGTAGAGTGGTGGATGTGGTGTCTTTTAATTTCTGAAACGGTGTGTCAAATTTCTGAATGTAGAGTGCTGGATGTGCCGTCTATGGATTTCAGTAAAGGTGTTTTACATTGATGAAGGTAGAGTGGTGGATGTGGTGTCTATGGATTTCAGTAAAGGTGTTTCAGATTGATGAAGGTAGAGTGGTTGATGTGGTGTCGATGGATTTCAGTAAAGGAGTTTCACATTGATGAAAGTTGAGTGGTGGATATGGTGTATAAGGGTTTCAGTAAAGGTGTTTCACATTGGTGTAGGTAGAGTGGTGGATGTGGTGTCTATGGATTTCGGTAAAGGTGTTTTACATTGATGAAGGTAGAATGTTGGATGTGGTGTCTAAGGATTTAAGTAATGGTGTTTCACATTGGTCAAGGTAGAGTGATGGATGTGGTGTCTCCAGATTTCAGTAAAGGTGTTTCATATTGGTGAGTGTAGTGTGGTGGATGTGGTGGCTAATGGATTTCAGCAAAGGTTTTTCACATTGATGAAGGCTGAGTGGTGGATATGGTGTATATTGTTTTCAGTAAAGGTGTTTCACATTTATGTAGGTAGAGTGGTGGATGTGGTGTCTATGGCTTTCTCTAAAGGTGTTTCAGATTGATGAAGGTAGAGTGGTGGATGTGGTGTCTATTGATTGCGGAACAGTTGTTTCAACTTTCTGAAGGTAGAGTTGTGGATGTGGTGTCTGGATTTCTGTAAAGGTGTATCAAATTGATGAAGGTAGATTGTTGGATGCGCTGTCTAAGGATTTAAGTAATGGTGTTTCACATTGGTGAAGGTAGATTGGCGGACTTGGTGTCTGAGGATTTCAGTAAAGGTGTTTCAGATTGGTGATTCTAGAGTCGTGGATGTGCTGTCTATGGATTTCAGTAAAGTGTTTCACATTGATGAGTGTAGAGGAGTGGATATGGTGTCTATTGTTTTCAGAACATTTGTTTCAAATTTCCGAAGGTAGAGTTGTGGATGTGGTGTCTGTGGATTTCAGTAAAGGTATTTCACATTGATGAAGCTAGAGCGGTGCATGTGATGTCCATGGATTTCAGTAAAGATGTTTCACATTTGTGAAGGTAGAGTGGTCGATATGTTGACTATGGATTTCAGTAAAGGTGCTTCACATTGTGTAGGTAGAGTGGTGGATGTGGTGTGTATTGATTACGGAACAGTTGTTTCAACTTTCTGAAGGTAGAGTTGTGGATGTGGTGTCTGGATTTCAGTAAAGGTGTTTCACATTGATGAAAGTTGAGTGGTGGATATGGTGTATATGGGTTTCAGTAAAGGGTTTTCACATTGATGTAGGTGGAGTGGTGGATGTGGTGTCTATGGATTTAAGTAAAGGTTTTTCACATTGATGATGGTAGAGTGGTGGATGTGGTGTCTATGGATTTCAGTAAAGGTGTTTCACATTGGTGATGGTAGAGTGGTGGATGTGGTGTCTATGGATTTCAGTAAAGTGTTTCACATTGATGAGTGTAGAGCAGTGGATGTGGTGTCAATTGATTTCGGAACTGTTGTTTCAACTTTCTGAAGGTAGAGTTGTTAATGTGGTGTATATGGATTTCAGTAAAGGTGTTTCACATTGATGTAGGTAGAGTGGTGGATGTGATGTACATGGATTTCAGTAAAGGTGATTCACATTAGTGAAGGTAGAGTGGTGGATGTCGTGTTTAAGGATTTCAGTGAAGGTGTTTCACATTGGTGAAGGTAGAGTGATGGATTTGGTGTATATGGATTTTAGTAAAGGTGATTCAGATTGGTGTAGGTAGAGTGGTGGATGTGGTGTCTTTTGATTTCTGAAACGGTGTTTCAAATTTCTGTAGGTTAAGTGGTGGATGTGGCGTCTGTGGATTTCAGTAAAGGTGTTTTACTTTGATGAAGGTGGAGTGCTGGATGTGGTGTCTAAGGATTTCAGTAAAGGTGTTTTACTTTGATGAAGGTAGATTGTTGGCTGTGGTGTATAAGGATTTAAGTAAAGGTGTTTCACATTGATGTAGGTAGAGTGGTGGATGTGGTGTCTATGGATTTCAGTAAAGTGTTTCACATTGATGAGTGTACAGCAGTGGATGTGGTGTCAATTGATTTCGGAACTGTTGTTTCAACTTTCTGAAGGTAGAGTTGTAGATGTGGTGTCTGTGAATTTCTGTAAAGGTGTTTCACATTGATGAAGGTAGAGTGGTGGACATGGTGTGTATGGATTTCTGTAAAGGTGTTTCAGATGGGTGAAGGTAGAGTGGTGGATGTACTGTCTATGGATTTCAGTAAAGTGTTTCACATTGATGAGCGTAGAGCAGTGGATGTGGTGTCTATTGTTTTCAGATCATTTGTTTCAAATTTCTGAAGGTAGAGATGTGGATGTGGTGTCTGTGGATTTCAATACAGGTGTTTAACATTGATGAAGCTAGAGCGGTGGATGTGATTTCAATGGATTTCAGTAAAGGTGTTTCAGATTGGTGAAGGTAGAGTGGTGGATGTCGAGCCTTTGGATTTCAATACAGGTGTTTAACATTGATGAATGCAGAGTAGAGTAGGTGGTGTCTGCTAATTTCAGTAAAAAAGTTTCAATTTTCTGAAGGAAGAGTGTTGGATATGGTGTCTATGGATTTCAGTAAGGGTGTTTCAGATTGGTGAAGGTAGAGTGGTGGATGTGGTGTCTATGGATTTCAGTAAAGTGTTTCACATTGATGAGTGTTGAGCAGTGGATGTGGTGTCTATGGATTTCTGTAAAGGTGTTTCAAATTTCTGAAGCTAGAGTGGTGGATGTGGTGTCTAAGGATTTAAGTAATGGTGTTTCACATTGGTGAAGGTAGAGTGATGGATGTGGTGTCTATAGATTTCAGTAAAGGTGTTTCACATTGGTGAGTGTAGTGTGGTGGATGTGGTGGCTATGGATTTCAGCAAAGGTGTTTCACATTGGTGAAGGCTGAGTGGTGGATATGGTGTATATGGGTTTCAGTAAAGGTGTTTCACATTAGTGAAGGCAGAGTGATGGATGTGGTGTATATGGATTTTAGTAAAGGTGATTCAGATTGGTGTAGGTAGAGTGATGGATGTGGTGTCTTTTGATTTCTGTAAAGGTGTTTCAAATTTCTGAAGCTAGAGTGGTGGATGTGGTGTCTATGGATTTCAGTAAAGCATTTCAGATTGATGCGTGTAGAACAGTGGATGTGGTGTCTTTTGTTTTCAGAACAGTTGTTTCAAATTTCTGAAGTTAGTGTTGTGGATGTGGTGTCTGTGGATTTCAGTAAAGGTGTTTCACATTGATGAAACTAGAGTGGTGGATGTGATGACCATGGATTTCAGTAAAGGTGTTTCACATTGATGTAGTTAGAGTGGTGGATGTGGTGTCTATGGATTTCAGTAAAGGAGTTTCACATTGATGAAAGTTGAGTGGTGGATATGGTGTAAATGGGTTTCAGTAAAGGTGTTTCACATTGATGTAGGTAGAGTGGTGGATGTGGAGTCTATGGCTTTCTGTAAAGGTGTTTCAGATTGATGAAGGTAGAGTGGTGGATGTGGTGTCTAAGGATTTCAGTAAAGGTGTTTCAGATTGGTGATTCTAGAGTCGTGGATGTCGTGTCTAAGGATTTCAGTAAAGTGTTTCACTTTGATGAAGGTAGAGTGGTGGATGTGGTATCTATTGATTTCAGAACATTTGTTTCAAATTTCTGAAGGTAGAGTTGTGGATGTGGTGTCTATGGATTTCAGGAAAGGTGTTTCACATTGATGAAGGTAGAGTGCTGCATGTCGTGTCTAAGGATTTCAGTAAAGGTGTTTCACATTGATGATGGTAGAGTCGTGGATGTGGTGTCTATGGATTTCAGGAAAGGTGTTTCACATTGATGAAGGTAGAGTGCTGGATGTCGTGTCTAAGGATTTCAGTAAAGGTGTTTCACATTGATGATGGTAGAGTCGTGGATGTGGTGTCTATGGATTTCTGTGAAGGTGTTTCACATTGATGAAGGTAGAGTGGTGGATGTGGTATCTATGGATTTCAATAAAGGTGTTTTACATTGATAAAGGTAGATTGTTGGATGCGCTGTCTAAGGATTTCAGTAAAGGTGTTTCACATTGATGAAGGTAGATTGTTGGATGTGGTGTCCAAGGATTTCAGTAAAGGTGTTTCAAATTTCTCATGGTAGAGTGGTGGATGTGTTCCTATGGATTTCAGTAAAGGTGTTTCAGATTGGTGATTCTAGAGTGGTGGATGTGCTGTCTATGGATTTCAGTAAGGTGTTTCACATTGATGAGTGTAGAGCAGTGGATTTGGTGTCTATTGTTTTCAGAACATTTGTTTCAAATTTCCGAAGGTAGAGTTGTGGATGTGGTGTCTGTGGATTTCAGTAAAGGTGTTTCACATTGATGAAATTAGAGTGGTCGATATGTTGACTATGGATTTCAGTAAAGGTGTTTCACACTGGTGAAAGTTGAGTGGTGGATATGGTGTATATGGGTTTCAGTAAAGGTTTCTCACATTGGTGAAGGTAGAGTAATGGATGTGGTGTCTAAGGATTTCAGTAAAGATGTTTCACATTGGTGAAGGTAGAGCGGTGGATGTGATGTCAATGGATTTCAGTAAAGGTGTTTCACATTGATGAATGTAGAGTGGTCGATATGTTGACTATGGATTTCAGTAAAGGTGTTTCACATTGATGAAGGTAGATTGTTGGATGTGGTGTCTAAGGATTTCAGTAAAGGTGTTTCAGATTGGTGATTCTAGAGTGGTGGATGTGCTGTCTCTGGATTTCAGTAAAGTGTTTCACATTGATGAGTGTAGACCAGTGGATGTGGTGTTTATTGTTTTCAGAACATTTGTTTCAAATTTCCAAAGGTGGAGTTGTGGATGTGGAGTCTGTGAATTTCAGTAAAGGTGTTTCACATTGATGAAGCTAGAGCAGTGGATGTGATGTCCATGGATTTCAGTAAAGATGTTTCACATTGGTGAAGGTAGAGTGGTGGATGTGATGTCAATGGATTTCAGTAAAGGTGTTTCACATTGATGTAGGTAGAGTGGTGGATGTGGTGTCTATGGCTTTCTCTAAAGGTGTTTCAGATTGATGAAGGTGGAGTGGTGGATATGGTGTCTATTGATTACGGAACAGTTGTTTCAACTTTCTGAAGGTAGATTTGTGGATGTGGTGTCTGGATTTCTGTAAAGGTGTATCAAATTGATGAAGGTAGATTGTTGGATGCGCTGTCTAAGGATTTAAGTAATGGTGTTTCACATTGGTGAAGGTAGATTGGTGGACTTGGTGTCTGAGGATTTCAGTAAAGGTGTTTCAGATTGGTGATTCTAGAGTCGTGGATGTGCTGTCTATGGATTTCAGTAAAGTGTTTCACATTGATGAGTGTAGAGGAGTGGATATGGTGTCTATTGTTTTCAGAACATTTGTTTCAAATTTCCGAAGGTAGAGTTGTGGATGTGGTGTCTGTGGATTTCAGTAAAGGTATTTCACATTGATGAAGCTAGAGCGGTGCATGTGATGTCCATGGATTTCACTAAAGATGTTTCACATTTGTGAAGGTAGAGTGGTCGATATGTTGACTATGGATTTCAGTAAAGGTGTTTCACATTGGTGAAGGTAGATTGTTGGGTGTGGTGTCTAAGAATTTAAGTAAAGTTGTTTCACATTGGTGTAGGTAGAGTGGTGGATGTGCTGTCTATGGATTTCAGTAAGGTGTTTCACATTGATGAGTGTAGAGCAGTGGATTTGGTGTCTATTGTTTTCAGAACATTTGTTTCAAATTTCCGAAGGTAGAGTTGTGGATGTGGTGTCTGGATTTCAGTAAAGGTGTTTCACAATGGTGAAGGTAGAGTGGTGGACGTGGTGGCTATGGATTTCAGTAAAGGTGTTTCACATTGATGAAAGTTGAGTGGTGGATATGGTGTATATGGGTTTCAGTAAAGGGGTTTCACATTGATGAAGGTAGAGTGGTGGATGTGGTGTCTATGGATTTCAGTAAAGGTGTTTCACATTGGTGAAGGTAGAGTGGTGGACGTGGTGGCTATGGATTTCAGTAAAGGTGTTTCACATTGATGAAAGTTGAGTGGTGGATGTGGTGTCTATGGATTTCAGCAAAGGTGTCTCACATTGATGAGTTTAGAGCAGTGGATGTGGTGTCTATTGATTTCAGAACATTTGTTTCAAATTTCTGAAGGTAGAGTGCTGGATGTGGTGTCTATGGATTTCAATACAGGTGTTTAACATTGATGAATGCAGAGCAGTGGAGGTGGTGTCTACTGATTTCAGTATATGTGTTTCAAATTTCTGAAGGTAGACTGGTGGATGTGGTGTCTATGGATTTCAGTAAAGGTGTTTCACATTGGTGATGTTAGAGTGGTGGATGTGATGTCTATGGATTTCGGTAAAGCTTTTTCACATTGATGAAGGTAGAGTGCAGGATGTCCTGTCTAAGGATTTCAGTAAAGGTGTTTCAAATTGATGAAGGGAGAGTGCTGGATGTAGTGTCTAAGGATTTCAGTAAAGTGTTTCACATTGATGAGTGTACAGCAGTGGATGTGGTGTCTATTGATTTCGGAACAGTTATTTCAACTTTCGGAAGGTAGAGTTGTAGATGTGGTGTCTGGATTTCTGTAAAGGTGTTTCACATTGATGAAGGTAAAGTGGTGGATGTGGTATCTATGGATTTCAATAAAGGTGTTTTACATTGATAAAGGTAGTTTGTTGGATGCGCTGTCTAAGGATTTCAGTAAAGGTGTTTCACATTGATGAATGTAGAGTGTTCGATGTGGTGTCTAAGGATTTCAGTAAAGGTGTTTCAGATTGGTGATTCTGGAGTGGTGGATGTGGTGTCTATGGATTTCAGTAAAGGTGTTTCAGATTGGTGATTCTAGAGTCGCGGATGTGCTGTCTATGGATTTCAGTAAGGTGTTTCACATTGATGAGTGTAGAGCAGTGGATTTGGTGTCTATTGTTTTCAGAACATTTGTTTCAAATTTCCGAAGGTAGAGTTGTGGATGTGGTGTCTGTGGATTTCAGTAAAGGTGTTTCACATTGATGAAGCTACAGCGGTGGATGTGATGTCAATGGATTTCAGTAAAGGTGTTTCACATTGATGAAATTAGAGTGGTCGATATGTTGACTATGGATTTCAGTAAAGGTGTTTCACATTGGTGAAGGTAGAGTGGTGGATGTCGTGTCTAAGGATTTCAGTAAAGGGGTTTCACATTGAATGAGGTAGAGTGGTGGATGTGGTGTCGATGGATTTCAGTAAAGGAGTTTCACATTGATGAAAGTTGAGTGGTGGATATGGTGTATATGGGTTTCAGTAAAGGTTTCTCACATTGGTGAAGATAGAGTGATGGATGTGGTGTCTATGGATTTCAGTAAAGATGTTTCACATTGGTGAAGGTAGAGCGGTGGATGTGATGTCAATGGATTTCAGTAAAGGTGTTCCACATTGGTGAAGGTAGAGTGATGGATGTGGTGTCTATGGATTTCAGTAAAGGTGTTTCACATTGATGATGGTAGAGTGATGGATGTGGTGTCTATGGATTTCAGTAAAGGTGTTTCACATTGGTGATGGTAGTGTGGTGGACGTGGTGTCTATGGATTTCAGTAAAGGAGTTTCACATTGATGAAAGTTGAGTGGTGGATATAGTGTATATGGGTTTCAGTAAAGGTGTTTCACATTGATGAAGGTAGATTGTTGGATGTGGTGTCCAAGGATTTCAGTAAAGGTGTTTCAAATTTCTCATGGTAGAGTGGTGGATGTGCTGTCAATGGATTTCAGTAAGGTGTTTCACATTGATGAGTGTAGAGCAGTGGATTTGGTGTCTATTGTTTTCAGAACATTTGTTTCAAATTTCCGAAGGTAGAATTGTGGATGTGGTGTCTGTGGATTTCAGTAAAGGTGTTTCACATTGATGAAGCTACAGCGGTGGATGTGATGTCAATGGATTTCAGTAAAGGTGTTTCACATTGATGAAATTAGAGTGGTCGATATGTTGACTATGGATTTCAGTAAAGGTGTTTCACATTGGTGAAAGTTGAGTGGTGGATATGGTGTATATGGGTTTCAGTAAAGGTTTCTCACATTGGTGAAGGTAGAGTAATGGATGTGGTGTCTAAGGATTTCAGTAAAGATGTTTCACATTGGTGAAGGTAGAGCGGTGGATGTGATGTCAATGGATTTCAGTAAAGGTGTTTCACATTGATGAATGTAGAGTGGTCGATATGTTGACTATGGATTTCAGTAAAGGTGTTTCACATTGATGAAGGTAGATTGTTGGATGTGGTGTCTAAGGATTTCAGTAAAGGTGTTTCAGATTGGTGATTCTAGAGTGGTGGATGTGCTGTCTCTGGATTTCAGTAAAGTGTTTCACATTGATGAGTGTAGACCAGTGGATGTGGTGTTTATTGTTTTCAGAACATTTGTTTCAAATTTCCAAAGGTGGAGTTGTGGATGTGGAGTCTGTGAATTTCAGTAAAGGTGTTTCACATTGATGAAGCCAGAGCAGTGGATGTGATGTCCATGGATTTCAGTAAAGATGTTTCACATTGGTGAAGGTAGAGTGGTGGATGTGATGTCAATGGATTTCAGTAAAGGTGTTTCACATTGATGTAGGTAGAGTGGTGGATGTGGTGTCTATGGCTTTCTCTAAAGGTGTTTCAGATTGATGAAGGTGGAGTGGTGGATATGGTGTCTATTGATTACGGAACAGTTGTTTCAACTTTCTGAAGGTAGATTTGTGGATGTGGTGTCTGGATTTCTGTAAAGGTGTATCAAATTGATGAAGGTAGATTGTTGGATGCGCTGTCTAAGGATTTAAGTAATGGTGTTTCACATTGGTGAAGGTAGATTGGTGGACTTGGTGTCTGAGGATTTCAGTAAAGGTGTTTCAGATTGGTGATTCTAGAGTCGTGGATGTGCTGTCTATGGATTTCAGTAAAGTGTTTCACATTGATGAGTGTAGAGGAGTGGATATGGTGTCTATTGTTTTCAGAACATTTGTTTCAAATTTCCGAAGGTAGAGTTGTGGATGTGGTGTCTGTGGATTTCAGTAAAGGTATTTCACATTGATGAAGCTAGAGCGGTGCATGTGATGTCCATGGATTTCACTAAAGATGTTTCACATTTGTGAAGGTAGAGTGGTCGATATGTTGACTATGGATTTCAGTAAAGGTGTTTCACATTGGTGAAGGTAGATTGTTGGGTGTGGTGTCTAAGAATTTAAGTAAAGTTGTTTCACATTGGTGATTCTAGAGTGGTGGATGTGCTGTCTATGGATTTCAGTAAAGTGTTTCACATTGATGAGTGTAGAGCAGTGGATTTGGTGTCTATTGTTTTCAGAACATTTGTTTCAAATTTCCGAAGGTAGAGTTGTGGATGTGGTGTCTGGATTTCAGTAAAGGTGTTTCACAATGGTGAAGGTAGAGTGGTGGACGTGGTGGCTATGGATTTCAGTAAAGGTGTTTCACATTGATGAAAGTTGAGTGGTGGATATGGTGTATATGGGTTTCAGTAAAGGGGTTTCACATTGATGAAGGTAGAGTGGTGGATGTGGTGTCTATGGATTTCAGTAAAGGTGTTTCACATTGGTGAAGGTAGAGTGGTGGACGTGGTGGCTATGGATTTCAGTAAAGGTGTTTCACATTGATGAAAGTTGAGTGGTGGATGTGGTGTCTATGGATTTCAGCAAAGGTGTCTCACATTGATGAGTTTAGAGCAGTGGATGTGGTGTCTATTGATTTCAGAACATTTGTTTCAAATTTCTGAAGGTAGAGTGCTGGATGTGGTGTCTATGTATTTCAATACAGGTGTTTAACATTGATGAATGCAGAG
This sequence comes from Mobula birostris, assembly GCF_030028105.1. NCBI lineage: Eukaryota > Metazoa > Chordata > Chondrichthyes > Myliobatiformes > Myliobatidae > Mobula > Mobula birostris. Next base: position 95,021,692 of record NC_092382.1, read on the forward strand.
CAGTGGAGGTGGTGTCTACTGATTTCAGTATATGTGTTTCAAATTTCTGAAGGTAGACTGGTGGATGTGGTGTCTATGGATTTCAGTAAAGGTGTTTCACATTGGTGATGTTAGAGTGGTGGATGTGATGTCTGTGGATTTCGGTAAAGCTTTTTCACATTGATGAAGGTAGAGTGCAGGATGTCCTGTCTAAGGATTTCAGTAAAGGTGTTTCAAATTGATGAAAGGAGAGTGCTGGATGTAGTGTCTAAGGATTTCAGTAAAGTGTTTCACATTGATGAGTGTACAGCAGTGGATGTGGTGTCTATTGATTTCGGAACAGTTATTTCAACTTTCGGAAGGTAGAGTTGTAGATGTGGTGTCTGGATTTCTGTAAAGGTGTTTCACATTGATGAAGGTAAAGTGGTGGATGTGGTATCTATGGATTTCAATAAAGGTGTTTTACATTGATAAAGGTAGTTTGTTGGATGCGCTGTCTAAGGATTTCAGTAAAGGTGTTTCACATTGATGAATGTAGAGTGTTCGATGTGGTGTCTAAGGATTTCAGTAAAGGTGTTTCAGATTGGTGATTCTGGAGTGGTGGATGTGGTGTCTATGGATTTCAGTAAAGGTGTTTCAGATTGGTGATTCTAGAGTCGCGGATGTGCTGTCTATGGATTTCAGTAAGGTGTTTCACATTGATGAGTGTAGAGCAGTGGATTTGGTGTCTATTGTTTTCAGAACATTTGTTTCAAATTTCAGAAGGTAGAGTTGTGGATGTGGTGTCTGTGGATTTCAGTAAAGGTGTTTCACATTGATGAAGCTACGGCGGTGGATGTGATGTCAATGGATTTCAGTAAAGGTGTTTCACATTGATGAAATTAGAGTGGTCGATATGTTGACTATGGATTTCAGTAAAGGTGTTTCACATTGGTGAAGGTAGAGTGGTGGATGTCGTGTCTAAGGATTTCAGTAAAGGGGTTTCACATTGAATGAGGTAGAGTGGTGGATGTGGTGTCGATGGATTTCAGTAAAGGAGTTTCACATTGATGAAAGTTGAGTGGTGGATATGGTGTATATGGGTTTCAGTAAAGGTTTCTCACATTGGTGAAGGTAGAGTGATGGATGTGGTGTCTATGGATTTCAGTAAAGATGTTTCACATTGGTGAAGGTAGAGCGGTGGATGTGATGTCAATGGATTTCAGTAAAGGTGTTTCACATTGGTGAAGGTAGAGTGATGGATGTGGTGTCTATGGATTTCAGTAAAGGTGTTTCACATTGATGATGGTAGAGTGCTGGACGTGGTGTCTATGGATTTCAGTAAAGGTGTTTCAAATTTCTGATGGTAGAGTGATGGATGTGGTGTCTATGGATTTCAGTAAAGGTGTTTCACATTGGTGATGGTAGTGTGGTGGACGTGGTGTCTATGGATTTCAGTGAAGGAGTTTCACATTGATGAAAGTTGAGTGGTGGATATAGTGTATATGGGTTTCAGTAAAGGGGTTTCACATTGATGAAGGTAGAGTGTTGCATGTGGTGTGTAAGGATTTCAGTAAAGGGTTTCAGATTGGTGATTCTGGAGTCGTGGATGTGGTGTCTATGGATTTCAGTAAAGTGGTTCACATTGATGAGTGTAGAGCAGTGGATGTGGTGACTATTGATTTGAGAACATCTGTTTCAAATTTCTGAAGGTAGAGTGATGGATGTGGTGTATATGGATTTCAGTAAAGGTGTTTCACATTGATGAAGCTAGAGCGGTGGATGTGATGTACATGGATTTCAGTAAAGGTGATTCACATTAGTGAAGGTAGAGTGGTGGATGTCGTGTTTAAGGATTTCAGTAAAGGTGTTTCACATTGGTGAAGGTAGAGTGATGGATGTGGTGTATATGGATTTTAGTAAAGGCGATTCAGATTGGTGTAGGTAGAGTGGTGGATGTGGTGTCTTTTGATTTCTGAAACGGTGTTTCAAATTTCTGTAGGTTGAGTGGTGGATGTGGCGTCTATGGATTTCAGTAAAGGTGTTTTACTTTGATGAGGGTAGAGTGCTGGATGTAGTGTCTAAGGATTTCAGTAAAGGTGTTTTACTTTGATGAAGGTAGATTGTTGGCTGTGGTGTATAAGGATTTAAGTAAAGGTGTTTCACATTGATGTAGGTAGAGTGGTGGATGTGGTGTCTATGGATTTCAGTAAAGTGTTTCACATTGATGAGTGTACAGCAGTGGATGTGGTGTCAATTGATTTCGGAACTGTTGTTTCAACTTTCTGAAGGTAGAGTTGTGGATGTGGTGTCTGTGAATTTCTGTAAAGGTGTTTCACATTGATGGAGCTAGAGCGGTGGATGTGATTTCAATGGATTTCAGTAAAGGTGTTTCAGATTGGTGAAGGTAGAGTGGTGGATGTCGAGCCTTTGGATTTCAATACAGGTATTTAACATTGATGAATGCAGAGCAGAGTAGGTGGTGTCTGCTAATTTCAGTATATATGTTTCAATTTTCTGAAGGTAGAGTGTTGGATGTGGTGTCTATGGATTTCAGTAAAGGTGTTTCAGATTGATGAAGGTAGAGTGGTGGATGTGGTGTCTATAGATTTCAGTAAAGGTGTTTCACATTGGTGAGTGTAGTGTGGTGGATGTGGTGGCTATGGATTTCAGCAAAGGTGTTTCACATTGATGAAGGCTGAGTGGTGGATATGGTGTATATGGGTTTCAGTAAAGGTGTTTCACATTAGTGAAGGCAGAGTGATGGATGTGGTGTCTATGGATTTCAGTAAAGGTGATTCAGATTGGTGTAGGTAGAGTGATGGATGTGGTGTCTTTTGATTTCTGTAAAGGTGTTTCAAATTTCTGAAGCTGGAGTGGTGGATGTGGTGTCTATGGATTTCAGTAAAGCATTTCAGATTGATGCGTGTAGAACAGTGGATGTGGTGTCTTTTGTTTTCAGAACAGTTGTTTCAAATTTCTGAAGTTAGTGTTGTGGATGTGGTGTCTGTGGATTTCAGTAAAGGTCTTTCACATTGATGAAACTAGAGCGGTGGATGTGATGACCATGGATTTCAGTAAAGGTGTTTCACATTGATGTAGGTAGAGTGGTGGATGTGGTGTCTATGGATTTCAGTAAAGGAGTTTCACATTGATGAAAGTTGAGTGGTGGATATGGTGTAAATGGGTTTCAGTAAAGGTGTTTCACATTGATGTAGGTAGAGTGGTGGATGTGGAGTCTATGGCTTTCTGTAAAGGTGTTTCAGATTGATGAAGGTAGAGTGGTGGATGTGGTGTCTAAGGATTTCAGTAAAGTGTTTCACATTGATGAAGGTAGAGTGGTGGATGTGGTATCTATTGATTTCAGAACATTTGTTTCAAATTTCTGAAGGTAGAGTTGTGGATGTGGTGTCTATGGATTTCAGGAAAGGTGTTTCACATTGATGATGGTAGAGTCGTGGATGTGGTGTCTATGGATTTCTGTAAAGGTGTTTCACATTCATGAAGGTAGAGTGGTGGATGTGGTATCTATGGATTTCAATAAAGGTATTTTACATTGATAAAGGTAGATTGTTGGATGCGCTTTCTAAGGATTTCAGTAAAGGTGTTTCACATTGATGAAGGTAGATTGTCGGATGTGGTGTCTAAGGATTTCAGTAAAGGTGTTTCAAATTTCTCATGGTAGAGTGGTGGATGTGTTCATATGGATTTCAGTAAAGGTGCTTCAGATTGGTGATTCTGGAGAGGTGGATGTGCTGTCTATGGATTTCAGTAAGGTGTTTCACATTGATGAGTGTAGAGCAGTGGATTTGGTGTCTATTGTTTTCAGAACATTTGTTTCAAATTTCCAAAGGTAGAGTTGTGGATGTGGAGTCTGTGGATTTCAGTAAAGGTGTTTCACAGTGATGAAGCTAGAGCGGTGGATGTGATGTCAATAGATTTCAGTAAAAGTGATTCAGATTGGTGAAAGTTGAGTGGTGGATATGGTGTATATGGGTTTCAGTAAAGGGGTTTCACATTGAATGAGGTAGAGTGGTGGATGTGGTGTCGATGGATTTCAGTAAAGGAGTTTGACATTGATGAAAGTTGAGTGGTGGATATGGTGTATATGGGTTTCAGTAAAGGTTTCTCACATTGGTGAAGGTAGAGTAATGGATGTGGTGTCTATGGATTTCAGTAAAGATGTTTCACATTGGTGAAGGTAGAGCGGTGGATGTGATGTCAATGGATTTCAGTAAAGGTGTTTCACATTGATGAAGGTAGAGTGGTGGATGTCGTGTCTAAGGATTTCAGTAAAGGTGATTCTCATTGGTGTCGGTAGGTGATGGCTGAGGTGCCTATGGATTTCAGTAAAGGTGTTTCACATTGATGAAGGTAGATTGTTGGATGTGGTGTCTAAGGATTTCAGTAAAGGTGTTTCAGATTGGTGATTCTAGAGTGGTGGAGGTGCTGTCTATTGATTTCAGTAAAGTGTTTCACATTGATGAGTGTAGACCAGTGGATGTGGTGTTTATTGTTTTCAGAACATTTGTTTCAAATTTCCGAAGGTGGAGTTGTGGATGTGGAGTCTGTGAATTTCAGTAAAGGTGTTTCACATTGATGAAGGTAGAGCGGTGGATGTGATGTCAATGGATTTCAGTAAAGGTGTTTCACATTGATGTAGGTAGAGTGGTGGATGTGGTGTCTATGGCTTTCTCTAAAGGTGTTTCAGATTGATGAAGGTAGAGTGGTGAATGTGGTGTCTATTGATTACGGAACAGTTGTTTCAACTTTCTGAAGGTAGAGTTGTGGATGTGGTGTCTGGATTTCTGTAAAGGTGTATCAAATTGATGAAGGTAGATTTTTGGATGCGCTGTCTAAGGATTTAAGTAATGGTGTTTCACATTGGTGAAGGTAGATTGGCGGACTTGGTGTCTGAGGATTTCAGTAAAGGTGTTTCAGATTGGTGATTCTAGAGTCGTGGATGTGCTGTCTATGGATTTCAGTAAAGTGTTTCACATTGATGAGTGTAGAGGAGTGGATATGGTGTCTATTGTTTTCAGAACATTTCTTTCAAATTTCCGAAGTTAGAGTTGTGGATGTGGTGTCTGTGGATTTCAGTAAAGGTATTTCACATTGATGAAGCTAGAGCGGTGCATGTGATGTCCATGGATTTCACTAAAGATGTTTCACATTTGTGAAGGTAGAGTGGTCAATATGTTGACTATGGATTTCAGTAAAGGTGTTTCACATTGATGAAAGTTGAGTGGTGGATATGGTGTATATGGGTTTCAGTAAAGGTGTTTCACATTGATGAAGCTGGAGCAGTGGATGTGATGTCCATGGATTTCAGTAAAGATGTTTCACATTGGTGAAGGTAGAGCGGTGGATGTGATGTCAATGGATTTCAGTAAAGGTGTTTCACATTGATGTAGGTAGAGTGGTGGATGTGGTGTCTATGGTTTTCTCTAAAGGTGTTTCAGATTGATGAAGGTAGAGTGGTGGATGTGGTGTCTATTGATTACGGAACAGTTGTTTCAACTTTCTGAAGGTAGAGTTGTGGATGTGGTGTCTGGATTTCAGTAAAGGTGTTTCACATTGGTGAAGGTAGAGTGGTGGACATGGTGGCTATGGATTTCAGTAAAGGTGTTTCACATTGATTAAAGTTGAGTGGTGGATATGGTGTATATGGGTTTCAGTAAAGGGGTTTCACATTGATGAAGGTAGAGTGGTGGATGTGGTGTCTATGGATTTAAGTAAAGGTGTTTCACATTGATGATGGTAGAGTGGTGGATGTGGTGTCTATGGATTTCAGTAAAGGTGTTTCACATTGATGAAGGTAGAGTGCTGGATGTGGTATCTATTGATTTCAGAACATTTGTTTCAAATTTCTGAAGGTAGAGTTGTGGATGTGGTGTCTATGGATTTCAGGAAAGGTGTTTCACATTGATGATGGTAGAGTCGTGGATGTGGTGTCTATGGATTTCTGTAAAGGTGTTTCACATTCATGAAGGTAGAGTGGTGGATGTGGTATCTATGGATTTCAATAAAGGTGTTTTACATTGATAAAGGTAGATTGTTGGATGCGTTTTCTAAGGATTTCAGTAAAGGTGTTTCACATTGATGAAGGTAGATTGTCGGATGTGGTGTCTAAGGATTTCAGTAAAGGTGTTTCAAATTTCTCATGGTAGAGTGGTGGATGTGTTCCTATGGATTTCAGTAAAGGTGTTTCAGATTGGTGATTCTGGAGTGGTGGATGTGCTGTCTATGGATTTCAGTAAGGTGTTTCACATTGATGAGTGTAGAGCAGTGGATTTGGTGTCTATTGTTTTCAGAACATTTGTTTCAAATTTCCGAAGGTAGAGTTGTGGATGTGGAGTCTGTGGATTTCAGTAAAGGTGTTTCACAGTGATGAAGCTAGAGCGGTGGATGTGATGTCAATAGATTTCAGTAAAAGTGATTCAGATTGGTGAAAGTTGAGTGGTGGATATGGTGTATATGGGTTTCAGTAAAGGGGTTTCACATTGATGTAGGTAGAGTGGTGGATGTGGTGTCGATGGATTTCAGTAAAGGAGTTTCACATTGATGAAAGTTGAGTGGTGGATATGGTGTATATGGGTTTCAGTAAAGGTTTCTCACATTGGTGAAGGTAGAGTAATGGATGTGGTGTCTATGGATTTCAGTAAAGGGGTTTCACATTGATGAAGCTAGAGCGGTGGATGTGATGTACATGGATTTCAGTAAAGGTGATTCACATTAGTGAAGGTAGAGTGGTGGATGTCGTGTTTAAGTATTTCAGTAAAGGTGTTTCACATTGGTGAAGGTAGAGTGATGGATGTGGTGTATATGGATTTTAGTAAAGGCGATTCAGATTGGTGTAGGTAGAGTGGTGGATGTGGTGTCTTTTGATTTCTGAAACGGTGTTTCAAATTTCTGTAGGTTGAGTGGTGGATGTGGCGTCTATGGATTTCAGTAAAGGTGTTTTACTTTGATGAAGGTAGATTGTTGGCTGTGGTGTATAAGGATTTAAGTAAAGGTGTTTCACATTGATGTAGGTAGAGTGGTGGATGTGGTGTCTATGGATTTCAGTAAAGTGTTTCACATTGATGAGTGTACAGCAGTGGATGTGGTGTCAATTGATTTCGGAACTGTTGTTTCAACTTTCTGAAGGTAGAGTTGTGGATGTGGTGTCTGTGAATTTCTGTAAAGGTGTTTCACATTGATGAAGCTAGAGCGGTGGATGTGATTTCAATGGATTTCAGTAAAGGTGTTTCAGATTGGTGAAGGTAGAGTGGTGGATGTCGAGCCTTTGGATTTCAATACAGGTATTTAACAATGATGAATGCAGAGCAGAGTAGGTGGTGTCTGCTAATTTCAGTATATATGTTTCAATTTTCTGAATGTAGAGTGGTGGATGTGGTGTCTATGGATTTCAGTAAAGGTGTTTCAGATTGATGAAGGTAGAGTGGTGGATGTGGTGTCTATAGATTTCAGTAAAGGTGTTTCACATTGGTGAGTGTAGTGTGGTGGATGTGGTGGCTATGGATTTCAGCAAAGGTGTTTCACATTGATGAAGGCTGAGTGGTGGATATGGTGTATATGGGTTTCAGTAAAGGTGTTTCACATTAGTGAAGGCAGAGTGATGGATGTGGTGTCTATGGATTTCAGTAAAGGTGATTCAGATTGGTGTAGGTAGAGTGATGGATGTGGTGTCTTTTGATTTCTGTAAAGGTGTTTCAAATTTCTGAAGCTGGAGTGGTGGATGTGGTGTCTATGGATTTCAGTAAAGCATTTCAGATTGATGCGTGTAGAACAGTGGATGTGGTGTCTTTTGTTTTCAGAACAGTTGTTTCAAATTTCTGAAGTTAGTGTTGTGGATGTGGTGTCTGTGGATTTCAGTAAAGGTCTTTCACATTGATGAAACTAGAGCGGTGGATGTGATGACCATGGATTTCAGTAAAGGTGTTTCACATTGATGTAGGTAGAGTGGTGGATGTGGTGTCTATGGATTTCAGTAAAGGAGTTTCACATTGATGAAAGTTGAGTGGTGGATATGGTGTAAATGGGTTTCAGTAAAGGTGTTTCACATTGATGTAGGTAGAGTGGTGGATGTGGAGTCTATGGCTTTCTGTAAAGGTGTTTCAGATTGATGAAGGTAGAGTGGTGGATGTGGTGTCTAAGGATTTCAGTAAAGTGTTTCACATTGATGAAGGTAGAGTGGTGGATGTGGTATCTATTGATTTCAGAACATTTGTTTCAAATTTCTGAAGGTAGAGTTGTGGATGTGGTGTCTATGGATTTCAGGAAAGGTGTTTCACATTGATGATGGTAGAGTCGTGGATGTGGTGTCTATGGATTTCTGTAAAGGTGTTTCACATTCATGAAGGTAGAGTGGTGGATGTGGTATCTATGGATTTCAATAAAGGTGTTTTACATTGATAAAGGTAGATTGTTGGATGCGCTTTCTAAGGATTTCAGTAAAGGTGTTTCACATTGATGAAGGTAGATTGTCGGATGTGGTGTCTAAGGATTTCAGTAAAGGTGTTTCAAATTTCTCATGGTAGAGTGGTGGATGTGTTCCTATGGATTTCAGTAAAGGTGTTTCAGATTGGTGATTCTGGAGTGGTGGATGTGCTGTCTATGGATTTCAGTAAGGTGTTTCACATTGATGAGTGTAGAGCAGTGGATTTGGTGTCTATTGTTTTCAGCACATTTGTTTCAAATTTCCGAAGGTAGAGTTGTGGATGTGGAGTCTGTGGATTTCAGTAAAGGTGTTTCACAGTGATGAAGCTAGAGCGGTGGATGTGATGTCAATAGATTTCAGTAAAAGTGATTCAGATTGGTGAAAGTTGAGTGGTGGATATGGTGTATATGGGTTTCAGTAAAGGGGTTTCACATTGAATGAGGTAGAGTGGTGGATGTGGTGTCGATGGATTTCAGTAAAGGAGTTTCACATTGATGAAAGTTGAGTGGTGGATATGGTGTATATGGGTTTCAGTAAAGGTTTCTCACATTGGTGAAGGTAGAGTAATGGATGTGGTGTCTGTGGATTTCAGTAAAGATGTTTCACATTGGTGAAGGTAGAGCGGTGGATGTGATGTCAATGGATTTCAGTAAAGGTGTTTCACATTGATGAAGGTAGAGTGGTGGATGTCGTGTCTAAGGATTTCAGTAAAGGTGATTCTCATTGGTGTCGGTAGGTGATGGATGAGGTGCCTATGGATTTCAGTAAAGGTGTTTCACATTGATGAAGGTAGATTGTTGGATGTGGTGTCTAAGGATTTCAGTAAAGGTGTTTCAGATTGGTGATTCTAGAGTGGTGGAGGTGCTGTCTATTGATTTCAGTAAAGTGTTTCACATTGATGAGTGTAGACCAGTGGATGTGGTGTTTATTGTTTTCAGAACATTTGTTTCAAATTTCCGAAGGTGGAGTTGTGGATGTGGAGTCTGTGAATTTCAGTAAAGGTGTTTCACATTGATGAAGGTAGAGCGGTGGATGTGATGTCAATGGATTTCAGTAAAGGTGTTTCACATTGATGTAGGTAGAGTGGTGGATGTGGTGTCTATGGCTTTCTCTAAAGATGTTTCAGATTGATGAAGGTAGAGTGGTGAATGTGGTGTCTATTGATTACGGAACAGTTGTTTCAACTTTCTAAAGGTAGAGTTGTGGATGTGGTGTCTGGATTTCTGTAAAGGTGTATCAAATTGATGAAGGTAGATTTTTGGATGCGCTGTCTAAGGATTTAAGTAATGGTGTTTCACATTGGTGAAGGTAGATTGGCGGACTTGGTGTCTGAGGATTTCAGTAAAGGTGTTTCAGATTGGTGATTCTAGAGTCGTGGATGTGCTGTCTATGGATTTCAGTAAAGTGTTTCACATTGATGAGTGTAGAGGAGTGGATATGGTGTCTATTGTTTTCAGAACATTTCTTTCAAATTTCCGAAGTTAGAGTTGTGGATGTGGTGTCTGTGGATTTCAGTAAAGGTATTTCACATTGATGAAGCTAGAGCGGTGCATGTGATGTCCATGGATTTCACTAAAGATGTTTCACATTTGTGAAGGTAGAGTGGTCAATATGTTGACTATGGATTTCAGTAAAGGTGTTTCACATTGGTGAAGGTAGATTGTTGGATGTGGTGTCTAAGAATTTAAGTAAAGGTGTTTCACATTGGTGTAGGTAGAGTGGTAGATGTGGTGTCTATTGATTACGGAACAGTTGTTTCAACTTTCTGAAGGTAGAGTTGTGGATGTGGTGTCTGGATTTCAGTAAAGGTGTTTCACATTGGTGAAGGTAGAGTGGTGGACGTCGTGGCTATGGATTTCAGTAAAGGTGTTTCACATTGATGAAAGTTGAGTGGTGGATATGGTGTATATGGGTTTCAGTAAAGGTGTTTCACATTGATGAAGCTGGAGCAGTGGATGTGATGTCCATGGATTTCAGTAAAGATGTTTCACATTGGTGAAGGTAGAGCGGTGGATGTGATGTCAATGGATTTCAGTAAAGGTGTTTCACATTGATGTAGGTAGAGTGGTGGATGTGGTGTCTATGGTTTTCTCTAAAGGTGTTTCAGATTGATGAAGGTAGAGTGGTGGATGTGGTGTCTATTGATTACGGAACAGTTGTTTCAACTTTCTGAAGGTAGAGTTGTGGATGTGGTGTCTGGATTTCAGTAAAGGTGTTTCACATTGGTGAAGGTAGAGTGGTGGACATGGTGGCTATGGATTTCAGTAAAGGTGTTTCACATTGATGAAAGTTGAGTGGTGGATATGGTGTATATGGGTTTCAGTAAAGGGGTTTCACATTGATGAAGGTAGAGTGGTGGATGTGGTGTCTATGGATTTAAGTAAAGGTGTTTCACATTGATGATGGTAGAGTGGTGGATGTGGTGTCTATGGATTTCAGTAAAGGTGTTTCAAATTGATGAAGGTAGAGTGCTGGATGTGGTGTCTATGGATTTCAGTAAAGTGTTTCACATTGATGAGTGTACAGCAGTGGATGTGGTGTCTATTGATTTCGGAACAGTTATTTCAACTTTCGGAAGGTAGAGCTGTCGATGTGGTGTCTGGATTTCTGTAAAGTTGTTTCACATTGATGAAGGTAAAGTGGTGGATGTGGTATCTATCGATTTCAATAAAGGTGTTTTACATTGATAAAGGTAGTTTGTTGGATGCGCTGTCTAAGGATTTCAGCAAAGGTGTTTCACATTGATGAATGTAGAGTGTTGGATGTGGTGTCTAAGGATTTCAGTAAAGGTGTTTCAGATGGGTGATTCTAGAGTGGTGGATGTGGTGTCTATGGATTTCAGTAAAGGTGTTTCACATTGATGATGGTAGATTGTTGGATGTGGTGTCTAAGGATTTCAGTAAAGGTGTTTCAGATTGGTGATTCTAGAGTGGTGGATGTGCTGTCTATGGATTTCAGTAAAGTGTTTCACATTGATGAGTGTAGAGCAGTGGATGTGGTGTCTATTGTTTTCAGAACATTTGTTTCAAATTTCCGAAGGTAGAGTTGTGGATGTGGTGTCTGTGGATTTCAGTAAAGGTGTTTCACATTGATGTAATTAGAGTGGTCGATATGTTGACTATGGATTTCAGTAAAGGTGTTTCACATTGATGAAAGTTGAGTGGTGGATATGGTGTATATGGGTTTCAGTAAAGGTGTCTCACATTGGTGAAGGTAGAGTGATGGATGTGGTGTCTATGGATTTCAGTAAAGATGTTTCACATTGGTGAAGGTAGATTGGTGGATGTGATGTCTATGGATTTCAGTAAAGGTGTTTCACATTGCTGAAGGTAGAGTGATGGATGTGGTGTCTATGGATTTCAGTAAAGGTGTTTCACATTGATGATGGTAGAGTGCTGGATGTGGAGTCTATGGATTTCAGTAAAGTGTTTCACATTGATGAGTGTACAGCAGTCGATGTGGTGTCTATTGATTACGGAACAGTTGTTTCAACTTTCTGAAGTTAGAGTTGTGGATGTGGTGTCTGGATTTCTGTAAAGGTGTATCAAATTGATGAAGGTAGAGTGATGGATGGGGTGTCTATGGATTTCAGTAAAGGTGTTTTACAATGATGAAAGTAGAGTTGTAGATGTGGTGTCTATGGATTTCAATACAGGTGTTTAACACTGATGAATGCAGAGCAGTGGAGGTGGTGTCTACTGATTTCAGTATATGTGTTTCAAATTTCTGAAGGTAGAGTGGTGGATGTGGTGTCTATGGATTTCAGTAAAGGTGTTTCACATTGGTGATGGTAGAGTGCTGGATGTCGTGTCTAAGGATTTCAGTAAAGGTGTTTCACATTGATGATGGTAGAGTCGTGGATGTGGTGTCTATGGATTTCTGTAAAGGTGTTTCACATTGATGAAGGTAGAGTGGTGGATGTGGTGTCTATGGATTTCAATAAAGGTGTTTTACATTGATGAATGTAGAGTGGGCGATATGTTGACTATGGATTTCAGTAAAGGTGTTTCACATTGGTGAAGGTAGAGTGGTGGATGTCGTGTCTAAGGATTTCAGTAAAGGTGATTCTCATTGGTGTAGGTAGGTGATGGATGTTGTCTCTATGGATTTCAGTAAAGGTGTTTCACATTGGTGAATGTAGAGTGTTGGATGTGGTGTCTAAGGATTTCAGTAAAGGTGTTTCAGATGGGTGATTCTAGAGTGGTGGATGTGGTGTCTATGGATTTCAGTAAAGTGTTTCACATTGATGAGTGTAGAGCAGTGGATGTGGTGTCTATTGTTTTCAGAACATTTGTTTCAAATTTCCGAAGGTAGAGTTGTGGATGTGGTGTCTGTGGATTTCAGTAAAGGTGTTTCACATTGATGTAATTAGAGTGGTCGATATGTTGAGTATGGATTTCAGTAAAGGTGTTTCACATTGATGAAAGTTGAGTGGTGGATATGGTGTATATGGGTTTCAGTAAAGGTGTCTCACATTGGTGAAGGTAGAGTGATGGATGTGGTGTCTATGGATTTCAGTAAAGATGTTTCACATTGGTGAAGGTAGATCGGTGGATGTGATGTCTATGGATTTCAGTAAAGGTGTTTCACATTGCTGAAGGTAGAGTGATGGATGTGGTGTCTATGGATTTCAGTAAAGGTGTTTCACATTGATGATGGTAGAGTGCTGGATGTGGAGTCTATGGATTTCAGTAAAGGTGTTTCAAATTTCTGAAGGTAGAGTGCTGGATGTGGTGTCTATGGATTTCAGTAAAGTGTTTCACATTGATGAGTGTACAGCAGTCGATGTGGTGTCTATTGATTACGGAACAGTTGTTTCAACTTTCTGAAGGTAGAGTTGTGGATGTGGTGTCTGGATTTCTGTAAAGGTGTATCAAATTGATGAAGGTAGAGTGGTGGATGGGGTGTCTATGGATTTCAGTAAAGGTGTTTTACAATGATGAAAGTAGAGTTGTAGATGTGGTGTCTATGGATTTCAATACAGGTGTTTAACATTGATGAATGCAGAGCAGTGGAGGTGGTGTCTACTGATTTCAGTATATGTGTTTCAAATTTCTGAAGGTAGAGTGGTGGATGTGGTGTCTATGGATTTCAGTAAAGGTGTTTCACATTGGTGATGGTAGAGTGCTGGATGTCGTGTCTAAGGATTTCAGTAAAGGTGTTTCACATTGATGATGGTAGAGTCGTGGATGTGGTGTCTATGGATTTCTGTAAAGGTGTTTCACATTGATGAAGGTAGAGTGGTGGATGTGGTGTCTATGGGTTTCAATAAAGGTGTTTTACATTGATGAATGTAGAGTGGGCGATATGTTGACTATGGATTTCAGTAAAGGTGTTTCACATTGGTGAAGGTAGAGTGGTGGATGTCGTGTCTAAGGATTTCAGTAAAGGTGATTCTCATTGGTGTAGGTAGGTGATGGATGTTGTCTCTATGGATTTCAGTAAAGGTGTTTCACATTGGTGATGGTAGAGTGGTGGACGTCGTGTCTATGGATTTCAGTAAAGGTGTTTCACATTGGTGAATGTAGAGTGGTGGATGAGGTGTCTATGGATTTCAGTAAAGGTGTTTCACATTGGTGAAGGTAAAGTGGTGGATGTGGTGTCTATGGATTTCAGTAAAGGTGTTTTACATTGATGAAGGTAGATTGTTGTATGTGGTGTCTAAAAATTTAAGTAAAGGTGTTTCACATTGGTGTAGGTAGAGTGGTGGATGTGGTGTCTAAGGATTTCAGTAAAGGCGTTTCAGATTGGTGATTCTAGAGTCATGGATGTGCTGTCTATGGATTTCAGTAAAGTGTTTCACATTGATGAGTGCAGAGCAGTGGATGTGGTGTCTATTGTTTTCAGAACATTTGTTTCAAATTTCCGAAGGTAGAGTGATGGATGTGGTGTATATGCATTTCAGTAAAGGTGTTTCACATTGATGAAGGTAGAGTGGTCGATGTGATGTCCATGGATTTCAGTAAAGATGTTTCACATTGGTGAAGGTACAGCGGTGGATGTGATGTCAATGGATTTCAGTATAGGAGTTTCACATTGGTGAAGGTCGAGTGGTGGATGTGGTGTCTAAGGATTTCAGTAAAGGTGATTCTCATTGGTGTAGGTAGAGTGGTGGATGTGCTGTCTTTTAATTTCTGAAACGGTGTTTCAAATTTCTGAATGTAGAGTGCTGGATGTGGCGTTATGGATTTCAGTAAAGGTGTTTTACATTGATGAAGGTAGAGAGGTGGATGTGGTGTCTATGGATTTCAGTAAAGGTGTTTCAGATTGATGAAGGTAGAGTGGTTGATGTGGTGTCGATGGATTTCAGTAAAGGTGTTTCACATTGGTGAAGGTAGAGTGCTGGATGTCCTGTCTAAGGATTTCAGTAAAGGTGTTTCACATTGATGATGGTAGAGTCGTGGATGTGGTGTCTATGGCTTTCTGTAAAGCTGTTTCAGATTGATGAAGGTAGAGTGGTGGATGTGGTGTCCATGGATTTCAATAAAGTTGTTTTACATTGATGAAGGTAGAGTGAAGGATGTGGTGTCTAAGGATTTCAGTAAAGGTGTCTCACATTCGTGAAGGTAGAGTGATGGAAGTGGTGTATATGGATTTTAGTAAAGGTGATTCACATTGGTGTAGGTAGAGTGTTGGATGTGGTGTCTATGGATTTCAGTAAAGGTGTCTCACATTCATGAAGGTAGAGTGATGGATGTGGTGTCTATGGATTTCAATAAAGGTGATTCTCATTGGTGTAGGTAGAGTGGTGGAGGTGGTGTCTATGGCATTCTGAAACGGTGTTTCAAATTTCTGAAGGTAGAGTGCTGGATGTGGTGTCTATGGATTTCAGTAAAGTGTTTCACATTGATGAGTGTACAGCAGTCGATGTGGTGTCTATTGATTACGGAACAGTTGTTTCAACTTTCTGAAGGTAGAGTTGTGGATGTGGTGTCTGGATTTCTGTAAAGGTGTTTCAAATTTCTGAAGGCAGAGTGGTGGATGTGGTGCCTATGGATTTCAGTAAAGGTGTTTCACATTGATGAAGGTAGAGTTGTGGATGTGGTGTCTATGGATTTCAATACAGGTGTTTAACATTGATGAATGCAGAGCAGTGGAGGTGGTGTCTACTGATTTCAGTATATGTGTTTCAAATTTCTGAAGGTAGAGTGGTGGATGTGGTGTCTATGGATTTCAGTAAAGGTGTTTCACATTGGTGATTCTAGAGTGGTGGATGTGCTGTCTATGGATTTCAGTAAAGTGTTTCACATTGATGAGTGTACAGCAGTGGATGTGGTACCTATTGATTTCGGATCTGTTATTTCAACTTTCTGAAGGTAGAGTCGTGGATGTGGTGTATATGGATTTCAGTAAAGGTGTTTCACTTTGATGAAGGTAGAGTGGTGGATGTGGTATCTATGGATTTCAGTAAAGTGTTTCACATTGATGAGTGTAGACCTGTGGATGTGGTGGTTATTCTTTTAAGAACATTTGTGTCAAATTTCCGAAGGTAGAGTTGTAGATGTGGTGTCTGTGAATTTCAGTAAAGGTGTTTCACATTGATGAAGCTAGAGCAGTGGATGTGATGTCCATGGATTTCAGTAAAGATGTTTCACATTGGTGAAGGTAGAGTGGTGGATGTCGTGTCTAAGGATTTCTGTAAAGGTGATTCTCATTGGTGTAGGTAGGTGATGGATGTGGTCTCTATGGATTTCAGTAAAGGTGTTTCACATTGGTGATGGTAGAGTGTTGGATGTGGTGTCTAAGGATTTCAGTAAAGGTGTTTCACATTGGTGATGGTAGAGTGGTGGATGTGGTGTCTATTGATTTCAGGAAAGGTGTTTCACATTGGTGAAGGTAAAGTGGTGGATGTGGTTTCTATTGATTTCAGAAAAGGTGTTTCAGATTGATGAAGGTAGAGTGGTGGATGTGGTGTCTAAGGATTTCAGTAAAGGTGTTTCACATTGGTGAAGGTAGAGTGGTGGATGTGGTGTCTAAGGATTTCAGTAAAGGTGTTTCACATTGATGAAGGTAGACTGTTGGATGTGGTGTCTAAGAATTTAAGTAAAGCTGTTTCACATTGGTGTAGGTAGAGTGGTGGATGTGGTGTCTATGGATTTCAGTAAAGGTGTTTTACATTCATGAAGGTAGATTGTTGAATGTGGTGTCTAAGTATTTAAGTAAAGGTGTTTCACATTGGTGTAGGTAGAGTGGTGGATGTGGTGTCTATGGATTTCAGTAAAGGTGTTTCACATTGGTGAAGGTAGAGTGATGGATGTGGTGTCTATGGATTTCAGTAAAGGTGTTTCACATTGGTGATGGTAGAGTGGTGGACGTGGTGGCTATGGATTTCAGTAAAGGAGTTTCACATTGATGAAAGTTGAGTGGTGGATATGGTGTATATGGGATTCAGTAAAGGGGTTTCACATTGATGAAGGTAGAGTGGTGGATGTGGTGTCTATGGATTTCAGTAAAGGTGTTTCAGATTGGTGATTCTAGAGTCTTGGATGTGCTGTCTATGGATTTCAGTAAAGTGTTTCACATTGATGAGTGTAGAGCAGTGGATGTGGTGTCAATTGATTTCAGAACATTTGTTTCAAATTTCTGAAGGTAGAGTGATGGATGTGGTGTATATGGATTTCAGTAAAGGTGTTTCACATTGATGAAGCTAGAGCGGTGGATGTGATGTCCATGGATTTCAGTAAAGGTGTTTCACATTGATGAAGGTAGAGTGGTGGATGTCGTGTTTAAGGATTTCAGTGAAGGTGTTTCACATTGGTGAAGGTACAGTGATGGATGTGGTCCATATGGATTTTAGTAAAGGTGATTCAGATTGGTGTAGGTTGAGTGGTGGATGTGGCGTCTATGGATTTCAGTAAAGGTGTTTTACTTTGATGAAGGTAGATTGTTGGCTGTGGTGTATAAGGATTTAAGTAAAGGTGTTTCACATTGATGTAGGTAGAGTGGTGGATGTGGTGTCTATGGATTTCAGTAAAGTGTTTCACATTGATGAGTGTACAGCAGTGGATGTGGTGTCAATTGATTTCGGAACTGTTGTTTCAACTTTCTGAAGGTAGAGTTGTGGATGTGGTGTCTGTGAATTTCTGTAAAGGTGTTTCACATTGATGAAGGTAGAGTGGTGGACATGGTGTGTATGGATTTCTGTAAAGGTGTTTCAGGTTGGTGAAGGTAGAGTGTTGGATGTGCTATCTATGGATTTCAGTAAAGTGTTTCACATTGATGAGTGTAGAGCAGTGGATGTGGTGTCTATTGTTTTCAGAACATTTGTTTCAAATTTCTGAAGGTAGAGTTGTGGATGTGGTGTCTGTGGATTTCAATACAGGTGTTTAACATTGATGAAGCTAGAGCGGTGGATGTGATTTCAATGGATTTCAGTAAAGGTGTTTCAGATTGGTGAAGTTAGAGTGGTGGATGTCGTGTCTAAGGATTTCTGTAAAGGTGATTCTCGTTGGTGTAGGTAGGTGATGGATGTGGTCTCTATGGATTTCAGTAAAGGTGTTTCACATTGGTGATGGTAGAGTGTTGGATGTGGTGTCTAAGGATTTCAGTAAAGGTGTTTCACATTGGTGATGGTAGAGTGGTGGATGTGGTGTCTATTGATTTCAGGAAAGGTGTTTCACATTGGTGAAGGTAAAGTGGTGGATGTGGTGTCTATTGATTTCAGAAAAGGTGTTTCAGATTGATGAAGGTAGAGTGGTGGATGTGGTGTCTAAGGATTTCAGTAAAGGTGTTTCACATTGGTGAAGGTAGAGTGGTGGATGTGGTGTCTAAGGATTTCAGTAAAGGTGTTTCACATTGATGAAGGTAGACTGTTGGATGTGGTGTCTAAGAATTTAAGTAAAGCTGTTTCACATTGGTGTAGGTAGAGTGGTGGATGTGGTGTCTATGGATTTCAGTAAAGGTGTTTTACATTCATGAAGGTAGATTGTTGAATGTGGTGTCTAAGTATTTAAGTAAAGGTGTTTCACATTGGTGTAGGTAGAGTGGTGGATGTGGTGTCTATGGATTTCAGTAAAGGTGTTTCACATTGGTGAAGGTAGAGTGATGGATGTGGTGTCTATGGATTTCAGTAAAGGTGTTTCACATTGGTGATGGTAGAGTGGTGGATGTGGTGGCTATGGATTTCAGTAAAGGAGTTTCACATTGATGAAAGTTGAGTGGTGGATATGGTGTATATGGGATTCAGTAAAGGGGTTTCACATTGATGAAGGTAGAGTGGTGGATGTGGTGTCTATGGATTTCAGTAAAGGTGTTTCAGATTGGTGATTCTAGAGTCTTGGATGTGCTGTCTATGGATTTCAGTAAAGTGTTTCACATTGATGAGTGTAGAGCAGTGGATGTGGTGTCAATTGATTTCAGAACATTTGTTTCAAATTTCTGAAGGTAGAGTGATGGATGTGGTGTATATGGATTTCAGTAAAGGTGTTTCACATTGATGAAGCTAGAGCGGTGGATGTGATGTCCATGGATTTCAGTAAAGGTGTTTCACATTGATGAAGGTAGAGTGGTGGATGTCGTGTTTAAGGATTTCAGTAAAGGTGTTTCACATTGGTGAAGGTAGAGTGATGGATGTGGTCCATATGGATTTTAGTAAAGGTGATTCAGATTGGTGTAGGTTGAGTGGTGGATGTGGCGTCTATGGATTTCAGTAAAGGTGTTTTACTTTGATGAAGGTAGATTGTTGGCTGTGGTGTATAAGGATTTAAGTAAAGGTGTTTCACATTGATGTAGGTAGAGTGGTGGATGTGGTGTCTATGGATTTCAGTAAAGTGTTTCACATTGATGAGTGTACAGCAGTGGATGTGGTGTCAATTGATTTCGGAACTGTTGTTTCAACTTTCTGAAGGTAGAGTTGTGGATGTGGTGTCTGTGAATTTCTGTAAAGGTGTTTCACATTGATGAAGGTAGAGTGGTGGACATGGTGTGTATGGATTTCTGTAAAGGTGTTTCAGATTGGTGAAGGTAGAGTGTTGGATGTGCTATCTATGGATTTCAGTAAAGTGTTTCACATTGATGAGTGTAGAGCAGTGGATGTGGTGTCTATTGTTTTCAGAACATTTGTTTCAAATTTCTGAAGGTAGAGTTGTGGATGTGGTGTCTGTGGATTTCAATACAGGTGTTTAACATTGATGAAGCTAGAGCGGTGGATGTGATTTCAATGGATTTCAGTGAAGGTGTTTCAGATTGGTGAAGGTGGAGTGGTGGATGTGGTGTCTCTGGATTTCAATACAGGTGCTTAACATTGATGAATGCAGAGCAGAGTAGGTGGTGTCTGCTAATTTCAGTATATATGTTTCAATTTTCTGAAGGTAGAGTGTTGGATGTGGTATCTAAGGATTTAAGTAATGGTGTTTCACATTGGTGAAGGTAGAGTGATGGATGTGGTGTCTATAAATTTCAGTAAAGGTGTTTCACATTGGTGAGTGTAGTGTGTTGGATGTGGTGGCTATGGATTTCAGCAAAGGTGTTTCACATTGATGAAGGCTGAGTGGTGGATATGGTGTATATGGGTTTCAGTAAAGTTGTTTCACATTAGTGAAGGCAGAGTGATGGATGTGGTGTATATGGATTTTAGTAAAGGTGATTCACATTGGTGTAGGTAGAGTGTTGGATGTGGTGTCTATGGATTTCAGTAAAGGTTTCTCACATTGGTGAAGGTAGAGTGATGGATGTGCTGTCTATGGATTTCAGTAAAGGTGATTCAGATTGGTGTAGGTAGAGTGATGGATGTGGTGTCTTTTGATTTCTGTAAAGGTGTTTCAAATTTCTGAAGCTAGAGTGGTGGATGTGGTGTCTATGGATTTCAGTAAATCATTTCAGATTGATGCGTGTAGAACAGTGGATGTGGTGTCTTTTGTTTTCAGAACAGTTGTTTCAAATTTCTGAAGTTAGTGTTGTGGATGTGGTGTCTGTGGATTTCAGTAAAGGTCTTTCACATTGATGAAACTAGAGTGGTGGATGTGGTGTCTAAGGATTTCAGTAAAGTTGTTTCACATTGGTG
The DNA here is from genome assembly GCF_030028105.1 of Mobula birostris. NCBI lineage: Eukaryota > Metazoa > Chordata > Chondrichthyes > Myliobatiformes > Myliobatidae > Mobula > Mobula birostris. The sequence continues at coordinate 95,042,094 of NC_092382.1, forward strand.
AAGGTAGAGTGGTGGACATGGTGTGTATGGATTTCAGTAAAGGTGTTTCAGATTGGTGATTCTAGACTCGTGGATGTGGTGTCGATGGATTTCAGTAAAGGAGTTTCACATTGATGAAAGTTGAGTGGTGGATATGGTGTATATGGGTTTCAGTAAAGGTTTCTCACATTGGTGAAGGTAGAGTGATGGATGTGGTGTCTATGGATTTCAGTAACGATGTTTCACATTGGTGAAGGTAGAGCGGTGGATGTGATGTCTATGGATTTCAGTAAAGGTGTTTCACATTGATGAAGGTAGAGTGGTCGATATGTTGACTGTGGATTTCAGTAAAGGTGTTTCACATTGGTGAAGGTAGAGTGGTGGATGTCGTGTCTAAGGATTTCAGTAAAGGTGATTCGCATTGGTGTCGGTAGGTGATGGATGTGGTGTCTAAGGATTTCAGTAAAGGTGTTTAAGATTGGTGATTCTAGAGTGGTGGATGTGCTGTCTATGGATTTCAGTAAAGTGTTTCACATTGATGAGTGTAGACCAGTGGATGTGGAGTTTATTGTTTTCAGAACATTTGTTTCAAATTTCCGAAGGTGGAGTTGTGGATGTGGAGTCTGTGAATTTCATTAAAGGTGTTTCACATTGATGAAGCTAGGACAGTGGATGTGATGTCCATGGATTTCAGTAAAGATGTTTCACATTGGTGAAGGTCGAGCGGTGGATGTGATGTCAATGGATTTCAGTAAAGGTGTTTCACATTGATGAAGGTAGAGTGGTCGATATGTTGACTATGGATTTCAGTAAAGGTGTTTCACATTGGTGAAAGTAGAGTGGTGGATGTGCTGTCTATGGATTTCAGTAAAGTGTTTCACATTGATGAGTGCAGAGCAGTGGATGTGGTGTCTATTGTTTTCAGAACATTTGTTTCAAATTTCCGAAGGTAGAGTGATGGATGTGGTGTATATGGATTTCAGTAAAGGTGTTTCACATTGATGAAGGTAGAGTGGTCGATGTGATGTCCATGGATTTCAGTAAAGATATTTCACATTGGTGAAGGTAGAGCGGTGGATGTGATGTCAATGGATTTCAGTAAAGGTGTTTCACATTGATTAAGGTAGAGTGGTCGATATGTTGACTATGGATTTCAGTATAGGAGTTTCACATTGGTGAAGGTAGAGTGGTGGATGTGCTGTCTTTTAATTCCTGAAACGGTGTTTCAAATTTCTGAATGTAGAGTGCTGGATGTGGCGTCTATGGATTTCAGTAAAGGTGTTTTACATTGATGAAGGTAGAGTGGTTGATGTGGTGTCGATGGATTTCAGTAAAGGAGTTTCACATTGATGTAAGTTGAGTGGTGGATATGGTGTATAAGGGTTTCAGTAAAGGTGTTTCACATTGATGAAGGTAGAATGTTGGATGTGGTGTCTATAGATTTCAGTAAAGGTGTTTCACATTGGTGAGTGTAGTGTGGTGGATGTGGTGGCTATGGATTTCAGCAAAGGTGTTTCACATTGATGAAGGCTGAGTGGTGGATATGGTGTATATTGTTTTCAGTAAAGGTGTTTCACATTGATGTAGGTAGAGTGGTGGCTGTGGTGTCTATGGTTTTCTCTGAAGGTGTTTCAGATTGATGAAGGTAGGGTGGTGGATGTGGTGTCTATGGATTTCAGTGAAGGTGATTCTCATTGGTGTCGGTAGAGTGGTGGATGTGGTGTCTATGGCATTCTGAAACGGTGTTTCAAATTTCTGAAGGTAGAGTGCTGGATGTGGTGTCTATGGATTTCAGTAAAGTGTTTCACATTGATGAGTGTACAGCAGTGGATGTGGTGTCTATTGATTTCGGAACAGTTATTTCAACTTTCTGAAGGTAGAGTTGTAGATGTGGTTTCTAAGGATTTCAGTAAAGGTGTTTCACATTGGTTAAGGTAGAGTGGTGGACATGATGTGTATGGATTTCAGTAAAGGTGTTTCAGATTGGTGATTCTGGAGTCGTGGATGTGGTGTCTATGGATTTCTGTAAAGGTGTTTCACATTGATGAAGGTAGAGTGTTGGATGTGGTGTCTATGGATTTCAGTAAAGGTGTCTCACATTCGTGAAGGTAGAGTGATGGATGTGGTGTATATGGATTTTAGTAAAGGTGATTCACATTGGTGTAGGTAGAGTGTTGGATGTGGTGTATATGGATTTTAGTAAAGGTGATTCACATTGGTGTAGGTAGAGTGTTGGATGTGGTGTCTATGGATTTCAGTAAAGGTTTCTCACATTGGTGAAGGTTGAGTGATGGATGTGGTGTCTATGGATTTCAGTAAAGGTGATTCTCATTGGTGTTGGTAGAGTGGTGGATGTGGTGTCTATGGCATTCCGAAACGGTGTTTCTAATTTCTGAAGGTAGAGTGCTGGATGTGGTGTCTATGGATTTCAGTAAAGTGTTTCACATTGATGAGTGTACAGCAGTCGATGTGGTGTCTATTGATTACGGAACAGTTGTTTCAACTTTCTGAAGGTAGAGTTGTGGATGTGGTGTCTGGATTTCTGTAAAGGTATATCAAATTGATGAAGGTAGAGTGGTGGATGGGGTGTCTATGGATTTCAGTAAAGGTGTTTTACAATGATGAAAGTAGAGTTGTGGATGTGGTGTCTATGGATTTCAATACAGGTGTTTAACATTGATGAATGCAGAGCAGTGGAGGTGGTGTCTACTGATTTCAGTATATGTGTTTCAAATTTCTGAAGGTAGAGTGGTGGATGTGGTGTCTATGGATTTCAGTAAAGGTGTTTCACATTGGTGATGGTAGAGTGCTGGATGTCGTGTCTAAGGATTTCAGTAAAGGTGTTTCACATTGATGATGGTAGAGTCGTGGATGTGGTGTCTATGGATTTCTGTAAAGGTGTTTCACATTGATGAAGGTAGAGTGGTGGATGTGGTGTCTATGGATTTCAATAAAGGTGTTTTACATTGATGAAGGTAGAGTGGGCGATATGTTGACTATGGATTTCAGTAAAGGTGTTTCACATTGGTGAAGGTAGAGTGGTGGATGTCGTGTCTAAGGATTTCAGTAAAGGTGATTCTCATTGGTGTAGGTAGGTGATGGATGTTGTCTCTATGAATTTCAGTAAAGGTGTTTCACATTGGTGATGGTAGAGTGGTGGACGTCGTGTCTATGGATTTCAGTAAAGGTGTTTCACATTGGTGAATGTAGAGTGGTGGATGAGGTGTCTATGGATTTCAGTAAAGGTGTTTCACATTGGTGAAGGTAAAGTGGTGGATGTGGTGTCTATGGATTTCAGTAAAGGTGTTTTACATTGATGAAGGTAGATTGTTGGATGTGGTGTCTAAAAATTTAAGTAAAGGTGTTTCACATTGGTGTAGGTAGAGTGGTGGATGTGGTGTCTAAGGATTTCAGTAAAGGCGTTTCAGATTGGTGATTCTAGAGTCATGGATGTGCTGTCTATGGATTTCAGTAAAGTGTTTCACATTGATGAGTGCAGAGCAGTGGATGTGGTGTCTATTGTTTTCAGAACATTTGTTTCAAATTTCCGAAGGTAGAGTGATGGATGTGGTGTATATGCATTTCAGTAAAGGTGTTTCACATTGATGAAGGTAGAGTGGTCGATGTGATGTCCATGGATTTCAATAAAGATGTTTCACATTGGTGAAGGTACAGCGGTGGATGTGATGTCAATGGATTTCAGTATAGGAGTTTCACATTGGTGAAGGTCGAGTGGTGGATGTGGTGTCTAAGGATTTCAGTAAAGGTGATTCTCATTGGTGTAGGTAGAGTGGTGGATGTGCTGTCTTTTAATTTCTGAAACGGTGTTTCAAATTTCTGAATGTAGAGTGCTGGATGTGGCGTTATGGATTTCAGTAAAGGTGTTTTACATTGATGAAGGTAGAGAGGTGGATGTGGTGTCTATGGATTTCAGTAAAGTTGTTTCAGATTGATGAAGGTAGACTGGTTGATGTGGTGTCGATGGATTTCAGTAAAGGTGTTTCACATTGATGAAGGTAGAGTGGTGGATGTGGTATCTATTGATTTCAGAACATTTGTTTAAAATTTCTGAAGGTAGAGTTGTGGATGTGGTGTCTATGGATTTCAGGAAAGGTGTTTCACATTCATGAAGGTAGAGTGCTGGATGTCGTGTCTAAGGATTTCAGTAAAGGTGTTTCACATTGATGATGGTAGAGTCGTGGATGTGGTGTCTATGGATTTCAGTAAAGGTGTTTCACATTGGTGAAGGTAGAGTGCTGGATGTCCTGTCTAAGGATTTCAGTAAAGGTGTTTCACATTGATGATGGTAGAGTCGTGGATGTGGTGTCTATGGCTTTCTGTAAAGCTGTTTCAGATTGATGAAGGTAGAGTGGTGGATGTGGTGTCTATGGATTTCAATAAAGTTGTTTTACATTGATGAAGGTAGAGTGAAGGATGTGGTGTCTAAGGATTTCAGTAAAGGTGTCTCACATTCGTGAAGGTAGAGTGATGGAAGTGGTGTATATGGATTTTAGTAAAGGTGATTCACATTGGTGTAGGTAGAGTGTTGGATGTGGTGTCTATGGATTTCAGTAAAGGTGTCTCACATTCATGAAGGTAGAGTGATGGAAGTGGTGTCTATGGATTTCAATAAAGTTGTTTTACATTGATGAAGGTAGAGTGAAGGATGTGGTGTCTAAGGATTTCTGTAAAGGTGATTCTCATTGGTGTAGGTAGGTGATGGATGTGGTCTCTATGGATTTCAGTAAAGGTGTTTCACATTGGTGATGGTAGAGTGTTGGATGTGGTGTCTAAGGATTTCAGTAAAGGTGTTTCACATTGGTGATGGTAGAGTGGTGGATGTGGTGTCTATTGATTTCAGGAAAGGTGTTTCACATTGGTGAAGGTAAAGTGGTGGATGTGGTGTCTATTGATTTCAGAAAAGGTGTTTCAGATTGATGAAGGTAGAGTGGTGGATGTGGTGTCTAAGGATTTCAGTAAAGGTGTTTCACATTGGCGAAGGTAGAGTGGTGGATGTGGTGTCTAAGGATTTCAGTAAAGGTGTTTCACATTGATGAAGGTAGACTGTTGGATGTGGTGTCTAAGAATTTAAGTAAAGCTGTTTCACATTGGTGTAGGTAGAGTGGTGGATGTGGTGTCTATGGATTTCAGTAAAGGTGTTTTACATTCATGAAGGTAGATTGTTGAATGTGGTGTCTAAGTATTTAAGTAAAGGTGTTTCACATTGGTGTAGGTAGAGTGGTGGATGTGGTGTCTATGGATTTCAGTAAAGGTGTTTCACATTGGTGAAGGTAGAGTGATGGATGTGGTGTCTATGGATTTCAGTAAAGGTGTTTCACATTGATGAAGGTAGAGTGGTGGATGTCGTGTTTAAGGATTTCAGTAAAGGTGTTTCACATTGGTGAAGGTAGAGTGATGGATGTGGTGTATATGGATTTCAGTAAAGGTGTTTCACATTGATGAAGCTAGAGCGGTGGATGTGATGTCCATGGATTTCAGTAAAGGAGTTTCACATTGATGAAAGTTGAGTGGTGGATATGGTGTATATGGGATTCAGTAAAGGGGTTTCACATTGATGAAGGTAGAGTGGTGGATGTGGTGTCTATGGATTTCAGTAAAGGTGTTTCAGATTGGTGATTCTAGAGTCTTGGATGTGCTGTCTATGGATTTCAGTAAAGTGTTTCACATTGATGAGTGTAGAGCAGTGGATGTGGTGTCAATTGATTTCAGAACATTTGTTTCAAATTTCTGAAGGTAGAGTGATGGATGTGGTGTATATGGATTTCAGTAAAGGTGTTTCACATTGATGAAGCTAGAGCGGTGGATGTGATGTCCATGGATTTCAGTAAAGGTGTTTCACATTGATGAAGGTAGAGTGGTGGATGTCGTGTTTAAGGATTTCAGTAAAGGTGTTTCACATTGGTGAAGGTAGAGTGATGGATGTGGTCCATATGGATTTTAGTAAAGGTGATTCAGATTGGTGTAGGTTGAGTGGTGGATGTGGCGTCTATGGATTTCAGTAAAGGTGTTTTACTTTGATGAAGGTAGATTGTTGGCTGTGGTGTCTATGGATTTCAGTAAAGTGTTTCACATTGATGAGTGTACAGCAGTGGATGTGGTGTCAATTGATTTCGGAACTGTTGTTTCAACTTTCTGAAGGTAGAGTTGTGGATGTGGTGTCTGTGAATTTCTGTAAAGGTGTTTCACATTGATGAAGGTAGAGTGGTGGACATGGTGTGTATGGATTTCTGTAAAGGTGTTTCAGATTGGTGAAGGTAGAGTGTTGGATGTGCTATCTATGGATTTCAGTAAAGTGTTTCACATTGATGAGTGTAGAGCAGTGGATGTGGTGTCTATTGTTTTCAGAACATTTGTTTCAAATTTCTGAAGGTAGAGTTGTGGATGTGGTGTCTGTGGATTTCAATACAGGTGTTTAACATTGATGAAGCTAGAGCGGTGGATGTGATTTCAATGGATTTCAGTAAAGGTGTTTCAGATTGGTGAAGGTGGAGTGGTGGATGTGGTGTCTCTGGATTTCAATACAGGTGCTTAACATTGATGAATGCAGAGCAGAGTAGGTGGTGTCTGCTAATTTCAGTATATATGTTTCAATTTTCTGAAGGTAGAGTGTTGGATGTGGTGTCTAAGGATTTAAGTAATGGTGTTTCACATTGGTGAAGGTAGAGTGATGGATGTGGTGTCTATAAATTTCAGTAAAGGTGTTTCACATTGGTGAGTGTAGTGTGTTGGATGTGGTGGCTATGGATTTCAGCAAAGGTGTTTCACATTGATGAAGGCTGAGTGGTGGATATGGTGTATATGGGTTTCAGTAAAGTTGTTTCACATTAGTGAAGGCAGAGTGATGGATGTGGTGTATATGGATTTTAGTAAAGGTGATTCACATTGGTGTAGGTAGAGTGTTGGATGTGGTGTCTATGGATTTCAGTAAAGGTTTCTCACATTGGTGAAGGTAGAGTGATGGATGTGGTGTCTATGGATTTCAGTAAAGGTGATTCAGATTGGTGTAGGTAGAGTGATGGATGTGGTGTCTTTTGATTTCTGTAAAGGTGTTTCAAATTTCTGATGCTAGAGTGGTGGATGTGGTGTCTATGGATTTCAGTAAATCATTTCAGATTGATGCGTGTAGAACAGTGGATGTGGTGTCTTTTGTTTTCAGAACAGTTGTTTCAAATTTCTGAAGTTAGTGTTGTGGATGTGGTGTCTGTGGATTTCAGTAAAGGTCTTTCACATTGATGAAACTAGAGTGGTGGATGTGGTGTCTAAGGATTTCAGTAAAGTTGTTTCACATTGGTGAAGGTAGAGTGGTGGACATGGTGTGTATGGATTTCAGTAAAGGTGTTTCAGATTGGTGATTCTAGACTCGTGGATGTGGTGTCGATGGATTTCAGTAAAGGAGTTTCACATTGATGAAAGTTGAGTGGTGGATATGGTGTATATGGGTTTCAGTAAAGGTTTCTCACATTGGTGAAGGTAGAGTGATGGATGTGGTGTCTATGGATTTCAGTAACGATGTTTCACATTGGTGAAGGTAGAGCGGTGGATGTGATGTCTATGGATTTCAGTAAAGGTGTTTCACATTGATGAAGGTAGAGTGGTCGATATGTTGACTGTGGATTTCAGTAAAGGTGTTTCACATTGGTGAAGGTAGAGTGGTGGATGTCGTGTCTAAGGATTTCAGTAAAGGTGATTCGCATTGGTGTCGGTAGGTGATGGATGTGGTGTCTAAGGATTTCAGTAAAGGTGTTTAAGATTGGTGATTCTAGAGTGGTGGATGTGCTGTCTATGGATTTCAGTAAAGTGTTTCACATTGATGAGTGTAGACCAGTGGATGTGGAGTTTATTGTTTTCAGAACATTTGTTTCAAATTTCCGAAGGTGGAGTTGTGGATGTGGAGTCTGTGAATTTCATTAAAGGTGTTTCACATTGATGAAGCTAGGACAGTGGATGTGATGTCCATGGATTTCAGTAAAGATGTTTCACATTGGTGAAGGTAGAGCGGTGGATGTGATGTCAATGGATTTCAGTAAAGGTGTTTCACATTGATGAAGGTAGAGTGGTCGATATGTTGACTATGGATTTCAGTAAAGGTGTTTCACATTGGTGAAAGTAGAGTGGTGGATGTCGTGTCTAAGGATTTCAGTAAAGCTGATTCACATTGGTGTAGGTAGGTGATGGATGTGGTCTCTATGGATTTCAGTAAAGGTGTTTCACATTGGTGATGGTAGAGTGGTGGACGTGGTGTCTATGGATTTCAGTAAAGGTGTTTCACATTGATGAAGGTAGAGTGGTGGATGTGGTGTCTATGGATTTCAGTAAAGCTGTTTCACATTGATGATGGTAGATTGTTGGATGTGGTGTCTAAGGATTTCAGTAAAGGTGTTTCAGATTGGTGATTCTAGAGTCGTGGATGTGCTGTCTATGGATTTCAGTAAAGTGTTTCACATTGATGAGTGCAGAGCAGTGGATGTGGTGTCTATTGTTTTCAGGACATTTGTTTCAAATTTCCGAAGGTAGAGTGATGGATGTGGTGTATATGGATTTCAGTAAAGGTGTTTCACATTGATGAAGGTAGAGTGGTCGATGTGATGTCCATGGATTTCAGTAAAGATAATTCACATTGGTGAAGGTAGAGCGGTGGATGTGATGTCAATGGATTTCAGTAAAGGTGTTTCACATTGATTAAGGTAGAGTGGTCGATATGTTGACTATGGATTTCAGTATAGGAGTTTCACATTGGTGAAGGTAGAGTGGTGGATGTGCTGTCTTTTAATTCCTGAAACGGTGTTTCAAATTTCTGAATGTAGAGTGCTGGATGTGGCGTCTATGGATTTCAGTAAAGGTGTTTCACATTGGTGATGGTAGAGTGTTGGATGTGGTGTCTAAGGATTTCAGTAAAGGTGTTTCACATTGGTGATGGTAGAGTGGTGGATGTGGTGTCTATTGATTTCAGGAAAGGTGTTTCACATTGGTGAAGGTAAAGTGGTGGATGTGGTGTCTATTGATTTCAGAAAAGGTGTTTCAGATTGATGAAGGTAGAGTGGTGGATGTGGTGTCTAAGGATTTCAGTAAAGGTGTTTCACATTGGCGAAGGTAGAGTGGTGGATGTGGTGTCTAAGGATTTCAGTAAAGGTGTTTCACATTGATGAAGGTAGACTGTTGGATGTGGTGTCTAAGAATTTAAGTAAAGCTGTTTCACATTGGTGTAGGTAGAGTGGTGGATGTGGTGTCTATGGATTTCAGTAAAGGTGTTTTACATTCATGAAGGTAGATTGTTGAATGTGGTGTCTAAGTATTTAAGTAAAGGTGTTTCACATTGGTGTAGGTAGAGTGGTGGATGTGGTGTCTATGGATTTCAGTAAAGGTGTTTCACATTGGTGAAGGTAGAGTGATGGATGTGGTGTCTATGGATTTCAGTAAAGGTGTTTCACATTGGTGATGGTAGAGTGGTGGATGTGGTGGCTATGGATTTCAGTAAAGGAGTTTCACATTGATGAAAGTTGAGTGGTGGATATGGTGTATATGGGATTCAGTAAAGGGGTTTCACATTGATGAAGGTAGAGTGGTGGATGTGGTGTCTATGGATTTCAGTAAAGGTGTTTCAGATTGGTGATTCTAGAGTCTTGGATGTGCTGTCTATGGATTTCAGTAAAGTGTTTCACATTGATGAGTGTAGAGCAGTGGATGTGGTGTCAATTGATTTCAGAACATTTGTTTCAAATTTCTGAAGGTAGAGTGATGGATGTGGTGTATATGGATTTCAGTAAAGGTGTTTCACATTGATGAAGCTAGAGCGGTGGATGTGATGTCCATGGATTTCAGTAAAGGTGTTTCACATTGATGAAGGTAGAGTGGTGGATGTCGTGTTTAAGGATTTCAGTAAAGGTGTTTCACATTGGTGAAGGTAGAGTGATGGATGTGGTCCATATGGATTTTAGTAAAGGTGATTCAGATTGGTGTAGGTTGAGTGGTGGATGTGGCGTCTATGGATTTCAGTAAAGGTGTTTTACTTTGATGAAGGTAGATTGTTGGCTGTGGTGTCTATGGATTTCAGTAAAGTGTTTCACATTGATGAGTGTACAGCAGTGGATGTGGTGTCAATTGATTTCGGAACTGTTGTTTCAACTTTCTGAAGGTAGAGTTGTGGATGTGGTGTCTGTGAATTTCTGTAAAGGTGTTTCACATTGATGAAGGTAGAGTGGTGGACATGGTGTGTATGGATTTCTGTAAAGGTGTTTCAGATTGGTGAAGGTAGAGTGTTGGATGTGCTATCTATGGATTTCAGTAAAGTGTTTCACATTGATGAGTGTAGAGCAGTGGATGTGGTGTCTATTGTTTTCAGAACATTTGTTTCAAATTTCTGAAGGTAGAGTTGTGGATGTGGTGTCTGTGGATTTCAATACAGGTGTTTAACATTGATGAAGCTAGAGCGGTGGATGTGATTTCAATGGATTTCAGTAAAGGTGTTTCAGATTGGTGAAGGTGGAGTGGTGGATGTGGTGTCTCTGGATTTCAATACAGGTGCTTAACATTGATGAATGCAGAGCAGAGTAGGTGGTGTCTGCTAATTTCAGTATATATGTTTCAATTTTCTGAAGGTAGAGTGTTGGATGTGGTGTCTAAGGATTTAAGTAATGGTGTTTCACATTGGTGAAGGTAGAGTGATGGATGTGGTGTCTATAAATTTCAGTAAAGGTGTTTCACATTGGTGAGTGTAGTGTGTTGGATGTGGTGGCTATGGATTTCAGCAAAGGTGTTTCACATTGATGAAGGCTGAGTGGTGGATATGGTGTATATGGGTTTCAGTAAAGTTGTTTCACATTAGTGAAGGCAGAGTGATGGATGTGGTGTATATGGATTTTAGTAAAGGTGATTCACATTGGTGTAGGTAGAGTGTTGGATGTGGTGTCTATGGATTTCAGTAAAGGTTTCTCACATTGGTGAAGGTAGAGTGATGGATGTGGTGTCTATGGATTTCAGTAAAGGTGATTCAGATTGGTGTAGGTAGAGTGATGGATGTGGTGTCTTTTGATTTCTGTAAAGGTGTTTCAAATTTCTGAAGCTAGAGTGGTGGATGTGGTGTCTATGGATTTCAGTAAATCATTTCAGATTGATGCGTGTAGAACAGTGGATGTGGTGTCTTTTGTTTTCAGAACAGTTGTTTCAAATTTCTGAAGTTAGTGTTGTGGATGTGGTGTCTGTGGATTTCAGTAAAGGTCTTTCACATTGATGAAACTAGAGTGGTGGATGTGGTGTCTAAGGATTTCAGTAAAGTTGTTTCACATTGGTGAAGGTAGAGTGGTGGACATGGTGTGTATGGATTTCAGTAAAGGTGTTTCAGATTGGTGATTCTAGACTCGTGGATGTGGTGTCGATGGATTTCAGTAAAGGAGTTTCACATTGATGAAAGTTGAGTGGTGGATATGGTGTATATGGGTTTCAGTAAAGGTTTCTCACATTGGTGAAGGTAGAGTGATGGATGTGGTGTCTATGGATTTCAGTAACGATGTTTCACATTGGTGAAGGTAGAGCGGTGGATGTGATGTCTATGGATTTCAGTAAAGGTGTTTCACATTGATGAAGGTAGAGTGGTCGATATGTTGACTGTGGATTTCAGTAAAGGTGTTTCACATTGGTGAAGGTAGAGTGGTGGATGTCGTGTCTAAGGATTTCAGTAAAGGTGATTCGCATTGGTGTCGGTAGGTGATGGATGTGGTGTCTAAGGATTTCAGTAAAGGTGTTTAAGATTGGTGATTCTAGAGTGGTGGATGTGCTGTCTATGGATTTCAGTAAAGTGTTTCACATTGATGAGTGTAGACCAGTGGATGTGGAGTTTATTGTTTTCAGAACATTTGTTTCAAATTTCCGAAGGTGGAGTTGTGGATGTGGAGTCTGTGAATTTCATTAAAGGTGTTTCACATTGATGAAGCTAGGACAGTGGATGTGATGTCCATGGATTTCAGTAAAGATGTTTCACATTGGTGAAGGTAGAGCGGTGGATGTGATGTCAATGGATTTCAGTAAAGGTGTTTCACATTGATGAAGGTAGAGTGGTCGATATGTTGACTATGGATTTCAGTAAAGGTGTTTCACATTGGTGAAAGTAGAGTGGTGGATGTCGTGTCTAAGGATTTCAGTAAAGGTGATTCACATTGGTGTAGGTAGGTGATGGATGTGGTCTCTATGGATTTCAGTAAAGGTGTTTCACATTGGTGATGGTAGAGTGGTGGACGTGGTGTCTATGGATTTCAGTAAAGGTGTTTCACATTGATGAAGGTAGAGTGGTGGATGTGGTGTCTATGGATTTCAGTAAAGCTGTTTCACATTGATGATGGTAGATTGTTGGATGTGGTGTCTAAGGATTTCAGTAAAGGTGTTTCAGATTGGTGATTCTAGAGTCGTGGATGTGCTGTCTATGGATTTCAGTAAAGTGTTTCACATTGATGAGTGCAGAGCAGTGGATGTGGTGTCTATTGTTTTCAGGACATTTGTTTCAAATTTCCGAAGGTAGAGTGATGGATGTGGTGTATATGGATTTCAGTAAAGGTGTTTCACATTGATGAAGGTAGAGTGGTCGATGTGATGTCCATGGATTTCAGTAAAGATATTTCACATTGGTGAAGGTAGAGCGGTGGATGTGATGTCAATGGATTTCAGTAAAGGTGTTTCACATTGATTAAGGTAGAGTGGTCGATATGTTGACTATGGATTTCAGTATAGGAGTTTCACATTGGTGAAGGTAGAGTGGTGGATGTGCTGTCTTTTAATTCCTGAAACGGTGTTTCAAATTTCTGAATGTAGAGTGCTGGATGTGGCGTCTATGGATTTCAGTAAAGGTGTTTTACATTGATGAAAGTAGAGTGGTTGATGTGGTGTCGATGGATTTCAGTAAAGGAGTTTCACATTGATGTAAGTTGAGTGGTGGATATGGTGTATAAGGGTTTCAGTAAAGGTGTTTCACATTGATGAAGGTAGAATGTTGGATGTGGTGTCTATAGATTTCAGTAAAGGTGTTTCACATTGGTGAGTGTAGTGTGGTGGATGTGGTGGCTATGGATTTCAGCAAAGGTGTTTCACATTGATGAAGGCTGAGTGGTGGATATGGTGTATATTGTTTTCAGTAAAGGTGTTTCACATTGATGTAGGTAGAGTGGTGGCTGTGGTGTCTATGGTTTTCTCTGAAGGTGTTTCAGATTGATGAAGGTAGGGTGGTGGATGTGGTGTCTATGGATTTCAGTGAAGGTGATTCTCATTGGTGTCGGTAGAGTGGTGGATGTGGTGTCTATGGCATTCTGAAACGGTGTTTCAAATTTCTGAAGGTAGAGTGCTGGATGTGGTGTCTATGGATTTCAGTAAAGTGTTTCACATTGATGAGTGTACAGCAGTGGATGTGGTGTCTATTGATTTCGGAACAGTTATTTCAACTTTCTGAAGGTAGAGTTGTAGATGTGGTTTCTAAGGATTTCAGTAAAGGTGTTTCACATTGGTTAAGGTAGAGTGGTGGACATGATGTGTATGGATTTCAGGAAAGGTGTTTCAGATTGGTGATTCTAGAGTCGTGGATGTGGTGTCTATGGATTTCTGTAAAGGTGTTTCACATTGATGAAGGAAGAGTGTTGGATGTGGTGTCTATGGATTTCAGTAAAGGTGTCTCACATTCGTGAAGGTAGAGTGATGGATGTGGTGTATATGGATTTTAGTAAAGGTGATTCACATTGGTGTAGGTAGAGTGTTGGATGTGGTGTATATGGATTTTAGTAAAGGTGATTCACATTGGTGTAGGTAGAGTGTTGGATGTGGTGTCTATGGATTTCAGTAAAGGTTTCTCACATTGGTGAAGGTTGAGTGATGGATGTGGTGTCTATGGATTTCAGTAAAGGTGATTCTCATTGGTGTTGGTAGAGTGGTGGATGTGGTGTCTATGGCATTCCGAAACGGTGTTTCTAATTTCTGAAGGTAGAGTGCTGGATGTGGTGTCTATGGATTTCAGTAAAGTGTTTCACATTGATGAGTGTACAGCAGTCGATGTGGTGTCTATTGATTACGGAACATTTGTTTCAACTTTCTGAAGGTAGAGTTGTGGATGTGGTGTCTGGATTTCTGTAAAGGTGTATCAAATTGATGAAGGTAGAGTGGTGGATGGGGTGTCTATGGATTTCAGTAAAGGTGTTTTACAATGATGAAAGTAGAGTTGTGGATGTGGTGTCTATGGATTTCAATACAGGTGTTTAACATTGATGAATGCAGAGCAGTGGAGGTGGTGTCTACTGATTTCAGTATATGTGTTTCAAATTTCTGAAGGTAGAGTGGTGGATGTGGTGTCTATGGATTTCAGTAAAGGTGTTTCACATTGGTGATGGTAGAGTGCTGGATGTCGTGTCTAAGGATTTCAGTAAAGGTGTTTCACATTGATGATGGTAGAGTCGTGGATGTGGTGTCTATGGATTTCTGTAAAGGTGTTTCACATTGATGAAGGTAGAGTGGTGGATGTGGTGTCTATGGATTTCAATAAAGGTGTTTTACATTGATGAAGGTAGAGTGGGCGATATGTTGACTATGGATTTCAGTAAAGGTGTTTCACATTGGTGAAGGTAGAGTGGTGGATGTCGTGTCTAAGGATTTCAGTAAAGGTGATTCTCATTGGTGTAGGTAGGTGATGGATGTTGTCTCTATGGATTTCAGTAAAGGTGTTTCACATTGGTGATGGTAGAGTGGTGGACGTCGTGTCTATGGATTTCAGTAAAGGTGTTTCACATTGGTGAATGTAGAGTGGTGGATGAGGTGTCTATGGATTTCAGTAAAGGTGTTTCACATTGGTGAAGGTAAAGTGGTGGATGTGGTGTCTATGGATTTCAGTAAAGGTGTTTTACATTGATGAAGGTAGATTGTTGGATGTGGTGTCTAAAAATTTAAGTAAAGGTGTTTCACATTGGTGTAGGTAGAGTGGTGGATGTGGTGTCTAAGGATTTCAGTAAAGGCGTTTCAGATTGGTGATTCTAGAGTCATGGATGTGCTGTCTATGGATTTCAGTAAAGTGTTTCACATTGATGAGTGCAGAGCAGTGGATGTGGTGTCTATTGTTTTCAGAACATTTGTTTCAAATTTCCGAAGGTAGAGTGATGGATGTGGTGTATATGCATTTCAGTAAAGGTGTTTCACATTGATGAAGGTAGAGTGGTCGATGTGATGTCCATGGATTTCAGTAAAGATGTTTCACATTGGTGAAGGTACAGCGGTGGATGTGATGTCAATGGATTTCAGTATAGGAGTTTCACATTGGTGAAGGTCGAGTGGTGGATGTGGTGTCTAAGGATTTCAGTAAAGGTGATTCTCATTGGTGTAGGTAGAGTGGTGGATGTGCTGTCTTGTAATTTCTGAAACGGTGTTTCAAATTTCTGAATGTAGAGTGCTGGATGTGGCGTTATGGATTTCAGTAAAGGTGTTTCACATTGATGAAGGTAGAGTGGTGGATGTGGTATCTATTGATTTCAGAACATTTGTTTAAAATTTCTGAAGGTAGGGTTGTGGATGTGGTGTCTATGGATTTCAGGAAAGGTGTTTCACATTCATGAAGGTAGAGTGCTGGATGTCGTGTCTAAGGATTTCAGTAAAGGTGTTTCACATTGATGATGGTAGAGTCGTGGATGTGGTGTCTATGGATTTCAGTAAAGGTGTTTCACATTGGTGAAGGTAGAGTGCTGGATGTCCTGTCTAAGGATTTCAGTAAAGGTGTTTCACATTGATGATGGTAGAGTCGTGGATGTGGTGTCTATGGCTTTCTGTAAAGCTGTTTCAGATTGATGAAGGTAGAGTGGTGGATGTGGTGTCTATGGATTTCAATAAAGTTGTTTTACATTGATGAAGGTAGAGTGAAGGATGTGGTGTCTAAGGATTTCAGTAAAGGTGTCTCACATTCGTGAAGGTAGAGTGATGGAAGTGGTGTATATGGATTTTAGTAAAGGTGATTCACATTGGTGTAGGTAGAGTGTTGGATGTGGTGTCTATGGATTTCAGTAAAGGTGTCTCACATTCATGAAGGTAGAGTGATGGATGTGGTGTCTATGGATTTCAATAAAGGTGATTCTCATTGGTGTAGGTAGAGTGGTGGATGTGGTGTCTCTGGCATTCTGAAACGGTGTTTCAAATTTCTGAAGGTAGAGTGCTGGATGTGGTGTCTATGGATTTCAGTAAAGTGTTTCACATTGATGAGTGTACAGCAGTGGATGTGGTGTCTATTGATTACGGAACAGTTGTTTCAACTTTCTGAAGGTAGAGTTGTGGATGTGGTGTCTGGATTTCTGTAAAGGTGTTTCAAATTTCTGAAGGTAGAGTGGTGGATGTGGTGCCTATGGATTTCAGTAAAGGTGTTTCACATTGATGAAGGTAGAGTTGTGGATCTGGTGTCTATGGATTTCAATACAGGTGTTTAACATTGATGAATGCAGAGCAGTGGAGGTGGTGTCTACTGATTTCAGTATATGTGTTTCAAATTTCTGAAGGTAGAGTGGTGGATGTGGTGTCTATGGATTTCAGTAAAGGTGTTTCACATTGGTGATTCTAGAGTGGTGGATGTGCTGTCTATGGATTTCAGTAAAGTGTTTCACATTGATGAGTGTACAGCAGTGGATGTGGTACCTATTGATTTCGGATCTGTTATTTCAACTTTCTGAAGGTAGAGTCGTGGATGTGGTGAATATGGATTTCAGTAAAGGTGTTTCACATTGATGAAGGTAGAATGTTGGATGTGGTGTCTATAGATTTCAGTAAAGGTGTTTCACATTGGTGAGTGTAGTGTGGTGGATGTGGTGGCTATGGATTTCAGCAAAGGTGTTTCACATTGATGAAGGCTGAGTGGTGGATATGGTGTATATTGTTTTCAGTAAAGGTGTTTCACATTGATGTAGGTAGAGTGGTGGCTGTGGTGTCTATGGTTTTCTCTGAAGGTGTTTCAGATTGATGAAGGTAGAGTGGTGGATGTGGTGTCTATGGATTTCAGTGAAGGTGTCTCACATTCGTGAAGGTAGAGTGATGGATGTGGTGTCTATGGATTTCAGCAAAGGTGATTCTCATTGGTGTCGGTAGAGTGGTGGATGTGGTGTCTATGGCATTCTGAAACGGTGTTTCAAATTTCTGAAGGTAGAGTGCTGGATGTGGTGTCTATGGATTTCAGTAAAGTGTTTCACATTGATGAGTGTACAGCAGTGGATGTGGTGTCTATTGATTTCGGAACAGTTATTTCAACTTTCTGAAGGTAGAGTTGTAGATGTGGTTTCTAAGGATTTCAGTAAAGGTGTTTCACATTGGTTAAGGTAGAGTGGTGGACATGATGTGTATGGATTTCAGTAAAGGTGTTTCAGATTGGTGATTCTAGAGTCGTGGATGTGGTGTCTATGGATTTCTGTAAAGGTGTTTCACATTGATGAAGGTAGAGTGTTGGATGTGGTGTCTATGGATTTCAGTAAAGGTGTCTCACATTCGTGAAGGTAGAGTGATGGATGTGGTATATATGGATTTTAGTAAAGGTGATTCACATTGGTGTAGGTAGAGTGTTGGATGTGGTGTATATGGATTTTAGTAAAGGTGATTCACATTGGTGTAGGTAGAGTGTTGGATGTGGTGTCTATGGATTTCAGTAAAGGTTTCTCACATTGGTGAAGGTTGAGTGATGGATGTGGTGTCTATGGATTTCAGTAAAGGTGATTCTCATTGGTGTTGGTAGAGTGGTGGATGTGGTGTCTATGGCATTCCGAAACGGTGTTTCTAATTTCTGAAGGTAGAGTGCTGGATGTGGTGTCTATGGATTTCAGTAAAGTGTTTCACATTGATGAGTGTACAGCAGTCGATGTGGTGTCTATTGATTACGGAACAGTTGTTTCAACTTTCTGAAGGTAGAGTTGTGGATGTGGTGTCTGGATTTCTGTAAAGGTGTATCAAATTGATGAAGGTAGAGTGGTGGATGGGGTGTCTATGGATTTCAGTAAAGGTGTTTTACAATGATGAAAGTAGAGTTGTGGATGTGGTGTCTATGGATTTCAGTACAGGTGTTTAACATTGATGAATGCAGAGCAGTGGAGGTGGTGTCTACTGATTTCAGTATATGTGTTTCAAATTTCTGAAGGTAGAGTGGTGGATGTGGTGTCTATGGATTTCAGTAAAGGTGTTTCACATTGGTGATGGTAGAGTGCTGGATGTCGTGTCTGAGGATTTCAGTAAAGGTTTTTCACATTGATGATGGTAGAGTCGTGGATGTGGTGTCTATGGATTTCTGTAAAGGTGTTTCACATTGATGAAGGTAGAGTGGTGGATGTGGTGTCTATGGATTTCAATAAAGGTGTTTTACATTGATGAAGGTAGAGTGGGCGATATGTTGACTATGGATTTCAGTAAAGGTGTTTCACATTGGTGAAGGTAGAGTGGTGGATGTCGTGTCTAAGGATTTCAGTAAAGGTGATTCTCATTGGTGTAGGTAGGTGATGGATGTTGTCTCTATGGATTTCAGTAAAGGTGTTTCACATTGGTGATGGTAGAGTGGTGGACGTCGTGTCTATGGATTTCAGTAAAGGTGTTTCACATTGGTGAATGTAGAGTGGTGGATGAGGTGTCTATGGATTTCAGTAAAGGTGTTTCACATTGGTGAAGGTAAAGTGGTGGATGTGGTGTCTATGGATTTCAGTAAAGGTGTTTTACATTGATGAAGGTAGATTGTTGGATGTGGTGTCTAAAAATTTAAGTAAAGGTGTTTCACATTGGTGTAGGTAGAGTGGTGGATGTGGTGTCTAAGGATTTCAGTAAAGGCGTTTCAGATTGGTGATTCTAGAGTCATGGATGTGCTGTCTATGGATTTCAGTAAAGTGTTTCACATTGATGAGTGCAGAGCAGTGGATGTGGTGTCTATTGTTTTCAGAACATTTGTTTCAAATTTCCGAAGGTAGAGTGATGGATGTGGTGTATATGCATTTCAGTAAAGGTGTTTCACATTGATGAAGGTAGAGTGGTCGATGTGATGTCCATGGATTTCAGTAAAGATGTTTCACATTGGTGAAGGTACAGCGGTGGATGTGATGTCAATGGATTTCAGTATAGGAGTTTCACATTGGTGAAGGTCGAGTGGTGGATGTGGTGTCTAAGGATTTCAGTAAAGGTGATTCTCATTGGTGTAGGTAGAGTGGTGGATGTGCTGTCTTTTAATTTCTGAAACGGTGTTTCAAATTTCTGAATGTAGAGTGCTGGATGTGGCGTTATGGATTTCAGTAAAGGTGTTTCACATTGATGATGGTAGAGTCGTGGATGTGGTGTCTATGGATTTCAGTAAAGGTGTTTCACATTGGTGAAGGTAGAGTGCTGGATGTCCTGTCTAAGGATTTCAGTAAAGGTGTTTCACATTGATGATGGTAGAGTCGTGGATGTGGTGTCTATGGCTTTCTGTAAAGCTGTTTCAGATTGATGAAGGTAGAGTGGTGGATGTGGTGTCTATGGATTTCAATAAAGTTGTTTTACATTGATGAAGGTAGAGTGAAGGATGTGGTGTCTAAGGATTTCAGTAAAGGTGTCTCACATTCGTGAAGGGAGAGTGATGGAAGTGGTGTATATGGATTTTAGTAAAGGTGATTCACATTGGTGTAGGTAGAGTGTTGGATGTGGTGTCTATGGATTTCAGTAAAGGTGTCTCACATTCATGAAGGTAGAGTGATGGATGTGGTGTCTATGGATTTCAATAAAGGTGATTCTCATTGGTGTAGTTAGAGTGGTGGAGGTGGTGTCTGTGGCATTCTGAAACGGTGTTTCAAATTTCTGAAGGTAGAGTGCTGGATGTGGTGTCTATGGATTTCAGTAAAGTGTTTCACATTGATGAGTGTACAGCAGTGGATGTGGTGTCTATTGATTACGGAACAGTTGTTTCAACTTTCTGAAGGTAGAGTTGTGGATGTGGTGTCTGGATTTCTGTAAAGGTGTTTCAAATTTCTGAAGGTAGAGTGGTGGATGTGGTGCCTATGGATTTCAGTAAAGGTGTTTCACATTGATGAAGGTAGAGTTGTGGATGTGGTGTCTATGGATTTCAATACAGGTGTTTAACATTGATGAATGCAGAGCAGTGGAGGTGGTGTCTACTGATTTCAGTATATGTGTTTCAAATTTCTGAAGGTAGAGTGGTGGATGTGGTGTCTATGGATTTCAGTAAAGGTGTTTCACATTGGTGATTCTAGAGTGGTGGATGTGCTGTCTATGGATTTCAGTAAAGTGTTTCACATTGATGAGTGTACAGCAGTGGATGTGGTACCTATTGATTTCGGATCTGTTATTTCAACTTTCTGAAGGTAGAGTCGTGGATGTGGTGTATATGGATTTCAGTAAAGGTGTTTCACTTTGATGAAGGTAGAGTGGTGGATGTGGTATCTATGGATTTCAGTAAAGTGTTTCACATTGATGAGTGTAGACCTGTGGATGTGGTGTTTATTGTTTTAAGAACATTTGTTTCAAATTTCCGAAGGTAGAGTTGTAGATGTGGTGTCTGTGAATTTCAGTAAAGGTGTTTCACATTGATGAAGCTAGAGCAGTGGATGTGATGTCCATGGATTTCAGTAAAGATGTTTCACATTGGTGAAGGTAGAGTGGTGGATGTCGTGTCTAAGGATTTCAGTAAAGGTGATTCTCATTGGTGTATGTAGGTGATGGATGTGGTCTCTATGGATTTCAGTAAAGGTGTTTCACATTGGTGATGGTAGAGTGTTGGATGTGGTGTCTAAGGATTTCAGTACAGGTGTTTCACATTGGTGATGGTAGAGTGGTGGATGTGGTGTCTATTGATTTCAGTAAAGGTGTTTCACATTGGTGAAGGTAAAGTGGTGGATGTGGTGTCTATTGATTTCAGTAAAGGTGTTTCAGATTGATGAAGGTAGAGTGGTGCATGTGGTGTCTAAGGATTTCAGTAAAGGTGTTTCACATTGGTGAAGGTAGAGTGGTGGATGTGGTGTCTAAGGATTTCAGTAAAGGTGTTTCACATTGATGAAGGTAGACTGTTGGATGTGGTGTCTAAGAATTTAAGTAAAGCTGTTTCACATTGGTGTAGGTAGAGTGGTGGATGTGGTGTCTATGGATTTCAGTAAAGGTGTTTTACATTCATGAAGGTAGATTGTTGAATGTGGTGTCTAAGTATTTAAGTAAAGGTGTTTCACATTGGTGTAGGTAGAGTGGTGGATGTGGTGTCTATGGATTTCAGTAAAGGTGTTTCACATTGGTGAAGGTAGAGTGATGGATGTGGTGTCTATGGATTTCAGTAAAGGTGTTTCACATTGGTGATGGTAGAGTGGTGGACGTGGTGGCTATGGATTTCAGTAAAGGAGTTTCACATTGATGAAAGTTGAGTGGTGGATATGGTGTATATGGGATTCAGTAAAGGGGTTTCACATTGATGAAGGTAGAGTGGTGGATGTGGTGTCTATGGATTTCAGTAAAGGTGTTTCAGATTGGTGATTCTAGAGTCTTGGATGTGCTGTCTATGGATTTCAGTAAAGTGTTTCACATTGATGAGTGTAGAGCAGTGGATGTGGTGTCAATTGATTTCAGAACATTTGTTTCAAATTTCTGAAGGTAGAGTGATGGATGTGGTGTATATGGATTTCAGTAAAGGTGTTTCACATTGATGAAGCTAGAGCGGTGGATGTGATGTCCATGGATTTCAGTAAAGGTGTTTCACATTGATGAAGGTAGAGTGGTGGATGTGGTGTCTATGGATTTCTGTAAAGGTGTTTCACATTGATGAAGGTAGAGTGCTGGATGTGGCATCTATGGATTTCAGTAAAGGTGTTTCTCATTGATGAAGGTAGAGTGATGGATGTGGTGTCTACTGCTTTCAGTAAAAGTGTTTCACATTGGTGAAGGTAGAGTTGTGGATGTGGTGTCTATGGATTTCAATACAGGTGTTTAACATTGATGAATGCAGAGCAGTGGAGGTGGTGTCTACTGATTTCAGTATATGTGTTTCAAATTTCTGAAGGTAGAGTGGTGGATGTGGTTTCTATGGATTTCAGTAAAGGTGTTTCACATTGGTGATGGTAGAGTGGTGGATGTGATGTCTATGGATTTCGGAAAAGCTTTTTCACATTGATGAAGGTAGAGTGCTGGATGTCGTGTCTAAGGATTTCAGTAAAGATATTTCAGATTGGTGATGGTAGATTGGTGGATGAGGTGTCTATGGATTTCAGTAAAGTGTTTCACATTGATGAGTGTACAGCAGTGGATGTGTTGTCTATTGATTTCGGAACAGTTGTTTCAACTTTCTGAAGGTAGAGTTGTAGATGTGGTGTCTGGATTTCTGTAAAGGTGTTTCACATTGATGACGGTAGAGTGGTGGATATGTTGGCTATGGATTTCAGTAAAGGTGTTTCACATTGGTGAAGGTAGAGTGGTGGATGTGGTGTATATGGGTTTCTGTAACGGTGTTTCAAATTTCTGACGGTACAGTGGTGGATGTGGTGTCTACTGATTTCAGTAAAAGTGTTTCACATTGGTGGAGGTAGAGTTGTGGATGTGGTGTCTATGGATTTCAATACAGGTGTTTAACATTGATGAATGCAGAGCAGTGGAGGTGGTGTCTACTGATTTCAGTATATGTGTTTCAAATTTCTGAAGGTAGAGTGGTGGATGTGGTGTCTATGGATTTCAGTAAAGGTGTTTCACATTGGTGATGGTAGAGTGCTGGATGTCGTGTCTAAGGATTTCAGTAAAGGTGTTTCACATTGATGATGGTAGAGTCGTGGATGTGGTGTCTATGGATTTCTGTAAAGGTGTTTCACATTGATGAAGGTAGAGTGGTGGATGTGGTGTCTATGGATTTCAATAAAGGTGTTTTACATTGATGAAGGTAGAGTGGGCGATATGTTGACTATGGATTTCAGTAAAGGTGTTTCACATTGGTGAAGGTAGAGTGGTGGATGTCGTGTCTAAGGATTTCAGTAAAGGTGATTCTCATTGGTGTAGGTAGGTGATGGATGTTGTCTCTATGGATTTCAGTAAAGGTGTTTCACATTGGTGATGGTAGAGTGGTGGACGTCGTGTCTATGGATTTCAGTAAAGGTGTTTCACATTGGTGAATGTAGAGTGGTGGATGAGGTGTCTATGGATTTCAGTAAAGGTGTTTCACATTGGTGAAGGTAAAGTGGTGGATGTGGTGTCTATGGATTTCAGTAAAGGTGTTTTACATTGATGAAGGTAGATTGTTGGATGTGGTGTCTAAAAATTTAAGTAAAGGTGTTTCACATTGGTGTAGGTAGAGTGGTGGATGTGGTGTCTAAGGATTTCAGTAAAGGCGTTTCAGATTGGTTATTCTAGAGTCATGGATGTGCTGTCTATGGATTTCAGTAAAGTGTTTCACATTGATGAGTGCAGAGCAGTGGATGTGGTGTCTATTGTTTTCAGAACATTTGTTTCAAATTTCCGAAGGTAGAGTGATGGATGTGGTGTATATGCATTTCAGTAAAGGTGTTTCACATTGATGAAGGTAGAGTGGTCGATGTGATGTCCATGGATTTCAGTAAAGATGTTTCACATTGGTGAAGGTACAGCGGTGGATGTGATGTCAATGGATTTCAGTATAGGAGTTTCACATTGGTGTAGGTAGAGTGGTGGATGTGCTGTCTTTTAATTTCTGAAACGGTGTTTCAAATTTCTGAATGTAGAGTGCTGGATGTGGCGTTATGGATTTCAGTAAAGGTGTTTTACATTGATGAAGGTAGAGAGGTGGATGTGGTGTCTATGGATTTCAGTAAAGGTGTTTCAGATTGATGAAGGTAGAGCGGTTGATGTGGTATCGATGGATTTCAGTAAAGGTGTTTCACATTGATGAAGGTAGAGTGGTGGATGTGGTATCTATTGATTTCAGAACATTTGTTTAAAATTTCTGAAGGTAGAGTTGTGGATGTGGTGTCTATGGATTTCAGGAAAGGTGTTTCACATTCATGAAGGTAGAGTGCTGGATGTCGTGTCTAAGGATTTCAGTAAAGGTGTTTCACATTGATGATGGTAGAGTCGTGGATGTGGTGTCTATGGATTTCAGTAAAGGTGTTTCACATTGGTGAAGGTAGAGTGCTGGATGTCCTGTCTAAGGATTTCAGTAAAGGTGTTTCACATTGATGATGGTAGAGTCGTGGATGTGGTGTCTATGGCTTTCTGTAAAGCTGTTTCAGATTGATGAAGGTAGAGTGGTGGATGTGGTGTCTATGGATTTCAATAAAGTTGTTTTACATTGATGAAGGTAGAGTGAAGGATGTGGTGTCTAAGGATTTCAGTAAAGGTGTCTCCCATTCGTGAAGGTAGAGTGATGGAAGTGGTGTATATGGATTTTAGTAAAGGTGATTCACATTGGTGTAGGTAGAGTGTTGGATGTGGTGTCTATGGATTTCAGTAAAGGTGTCTCACATTCATGAAGGTAGAGTGATGGATGTGGTGTCTATGGATTTCAATAAAGGTGATTCTCATTGGTGTAGGTAGAGTGGTGGATGTGGTGTCTCTGGCATTCTGAAACGGTGTTTCAAATTTCTGAAGGTAGAGTGCTGGATGTGGTGTCTATGGATTTCAGTAAAGTGTTTCACATTGATGAGTGTACTGCAGTGGATGTGGTGTCTATTGATTACGGAACAGTTGTTTCAACTTTCTGAAGGTAGAGTTGTGGATGTGGTGTCTGGATTTCTGTAAAGGTGTTTCAAATTTCTGAAGGTAGAGTTGTGGATGTGGTGTCTATGGATTTCAATACAGGTGTTTAACATTGATGAATGCAGAGCAGTGGAGGTGGTGTCTACTGATTTCAGTATATGTGTTTCAAATTTCTGAAGGTAGAGTGGTGGATGTGGTGTCTATGGATTTCAGTAAAGGTGTTTCACATTGGTGATTCTAGAGTGGTGGATGTGCTGTCTATGGATTTCAGTAAAGTGTTTCACATTGATGAGTGTAGACCTGTGGATGTGGTGTTTATTGTTTTAAGAACATTTGTTTCAAATTTCCGAAGGTAGAGTTGTAGATGTGGTGTGTGTGAATTTCAGTAAAGGTGTTTCACATTGATGAAGCTAGAGCAGTGGATGTGATGTCCATGGATTTCAGTAAAGATGTTTCACATTGGTGAAGGTAGAGTGGTGGATGTCGTGTCTAAGGATTTCAGTAAAGGTGATTCTCATTGGTGTAGGTAGGTGATGGATGTGGTCTCTATGGATTTCAGTAAAGGTGTTTCACATTGGTGATGGTAGAGTGTTGGATGTGGTGTCTAAGGATTTCAGTACAGGTGTTTCACATTGGTGATGGTAGAGTGGTGGATGTGGTGTCTATTGATTTCAGTAAAGGTGTTTCACATTGGTGAAGGTAAAGTGGTGGATGTGGTGTCTATTGATTTCAGTAAAGGTGTTTCAGATTGATGAAGGTAGAGTGGTGGATGTGGTGTCTAAGGATTTCAGTAAAGGTGTTTCACATTGGTGAAGGTAGAGTGGTGGATGTGGTGTCTAAGGATTTCAGTAAAGGTGTTTCACATTGATGAAGGTAGACTGTTGGATGTGGTGTCTAAGAATTTAAGTAAAGCTGTTTCACATTGGTGTAGGTAGAGTGGTGGATGTGGTGTCTATGGATTTCAGTAAAGGTGTTTTACATTCATGAAGGTAGATTGTTGAATGTGGTGTCTAAGTATTTAAGTAAAGGTGTTTCACATTGGTGTAGGTAGAGTGGTGGATGTGGTGTCTATGGATTTCAGTAAAGGTGTTTCACATTGGTGAAGGTAGAGTGATGGATGTGGTGTCTATGGATTTCAGTAAAGGTGTTTCACATTGGTGATGGTAGAGTCGTGGACGTGGTGGCTATGGATTTCAGTAAAGGAGTTTCACATTGATGAAAGTTGAGTGGTGGATATGGTGTATATGGGATTCAGTAAAGGGGTTTCACATTGATGAAGGTAGAGTGGTGGATGTGGTGTCTATGGATTTCAGTAAAGGTGTTTCAGATTGGTGATTCTAGAGTCTTGGATGTGCTGTCTATGGATTTCAGTAAAGTGTTTCACATTGATGAGTGTAGAGCAGTGGATGTGGTGTCAATTGATTTCAGAACATTTGTTTCAAATTTCTGAAGGTAGAGTGATGGATGTGGTGTATATGGATTTCAGTAAAGGTGTTTCACATTGATGAAGCTAGAGCGGTGGATGTGATGTCCATGGATTTCAGTAAAGGTGTTTCACATTGATGAAGGTAGAGTGGTGGATGTGGTGTCTATGGATTTCTGTAAAGGTGTTTCACATTGATGAAGGTAGAGTGCTGGATGTGGCATCTATGGATTTCAGTAAAGGTGTTTCTCATTGATGAAGGTAGAGTGATGGATGTGGTGTCTACTGCTTTCAGTAAAAGTGTTTCACATTGGTGAAGGTAGAGTTGTGGATGTGGTGTCTATGGATTTCAATACAGGTGTTTAACATTGATGAATGCAGAGCAGTGGAGGTGGTGTCTACTGATTTCAGTATATGTGTTTCAAATTTCTGAAGGTAGAGTGGTGGATGTGGTTTCTATGGATTTCAGTAAAGGTGTTTCACATTGGTGATGGTAGAGTGGTGGATGTGATGTCTATGGATTTCGGAAAAGCTTTTTCACATTGATGAAGGTAGAGTGCTGGATGTCGTGTCTAAGGATTTCAGTAAAGATATTTCAGATTGGTGATGGTAGATTGGTGGATGAGGTGTCTATGGATTTCAGTAAAGTGTTTCACATTGATGAGTGTACAGCAGTGGATGTGTTGTCTATTGATTTCGGAACAGTTGTTTCAACTTTCTGAAGGTAGAGTTGTAGATGTGGTGTCTGGATTTCTGTAAAGGTGTTTCACATTGATGACGGTAGAGTGGTGGATATGTTGGCTATGGATTTCAGTAAAGGTGTTTCACATTGGTGAAGGTAGAGTGGTGGATGTGGTGTATATGGGTTTCTGTAACGGTGTTTCAAATTTCTGACGGTACAGTGGTGGATGTGGTGTCTACTGATTTCAGTAAAAGTGTTTCACATTGGTGGAGGTAGAGTTGTGGATGTGGTGTCTATGGATTTCAATACAGGTGTTTAACATTGATGAATGCAGAGCAGTGGAGGTGGTGTCTACTGATTTCAGTATATGTGTTTCAAATTTCTGAAGGTAGAGTGGTGGATGTGGTGTCTATGGATTTCAGTAAAGGTGTTTCACATTGGTGATGGTAGAGTGCTGGATGTCGTGTCTAAGGATTTCAGTAAAGGTGTTTCACATTGATGATGGTAGAGTCGTGGATGTGGTGTCTATGGATTTCTGTAAAGGTGTTTCACATTGATGAAGGTAGAGTGGTGGATGTGGTGTCTATGGATTTCAATAAAGGTGTTTTACATTGATGAAGGTAGAGTGGGCGATATGTTGACTATGGATTTCAGTAAAGGTGTTTCACATTGGTGAAGGTAGAGTGGTGGATGTCGTGTCTAAGGATTTCAGTAAAGGTGATTCTCATTGGTGTAGGTAGGTGATGGATGTTGTCTCTATGGATTTCAGTAAAGGTGTTTCACATTGGTGATGGTAGAGTGGTGGACGTCGTGTCTATGGATTTCAGTAAAGGTGTTTCACATTGGTGAATGTAGAGTGGTGGATGAGGTGTCTATGGATTTCAGTAAAGGTGTTTCACATTGGTGAAGGTAAAGTGGTGGATGTGGTGTCTATGGATTTCAGTAAAGGTGTTTTACATTGATGAAGGTAGATTGTTGGATGTGGTGTCTAAAAATTTAAGTAAAGGTGTTTCACATTGGTGTAGGTAGAGTGGTGGATGTGGTGTCTAAGGATTTCAGTAAAGGCGTTTCAGATTGGTGATTCTAGAGTCATGGATGTGCTGTCTATGGATTTCAGTAAAGTGTTTCACATTGATGAGTGCAGAGCAGTGGATGTGGTGTCTATTGTTTTCAGAACATTTGTTTCAAATTTCCGAAGGTAGAGTGATGGATGTGGTGTATATGCATTTCAGTAAAGGTGTTTCACATTGATGAAGGTAGAGTGGTCGATGTGATGTCCATGGATTTCAGTAAAGATGTTTCACATTGGTGAAGGTACAGCGGTGGATGTGATGTCAATGGATTTCAGTATAGGAGTTTCACATTGGTGAAGGTCGAGTGGTGGATGTGGTGTCTAAGGATTTCAGTACAGGTGATTCTCATTGGTGTTGGTAGAGTGGTGGATGTGCTGTCTTTTAATTTCTGAAACGGTGTTTCAAATTTCTGAATGTAGAGTGCTGGATGTGGCGTTATGGATTTCAGTAAAGGTGTTTCAGATTGATGAAGGTAGAGTGGTTGATGTGGTGTCGATGGATTTCAGTAAAGGTGTTTCACATTGATGAAGGTAGAGTGGTGGATGTGGTATCTATTGATTTCAGAACATTTGTTTAAAATTTCTGAAGGTAGAGTTGTGGATGTGGTGTCTATGGATTTCAGGAAAGGTGTTTCACATTCATGAAGGTAGAGTGCTGGATGTCGTGTCTAAGGATTTCAGTAAAGGTGTTTCACATTGATGATGGTAGAGTCGTGGATGTGGTGTCTATGGATTTCAGTAAAGGTGTTTCAGATTGATGAAGGTAGAGCGGTTGATGTGGTATCGATGGATTTCAGTAAAGGTGTTTCACATTGATGAAGGTAGAGTGGTGGATGTGGTATCTATTGATTTCAGAACATTTGTTTAAAATTTCTGAAGGTAGAGTTGTGGATGTGGTGTCTATGGATTTCAGGAAAGGTGTTTCACATTCATGAAGGTAGAGTGCTGGATGTCGTGTCTAAGGATTTCAGTAAAGGTGTTTCACATTGATGATGGTAGAGTCGTGGATGTGGTGTCTATGGATTTCAGTAAAGGTGTTTCACATTGGTGAAGGTAGAGTGCTGGATGTCCTCTCTAAGGATTTCAGTAAAGGTGTTTCACATTGATGATGGTAGAGTCGTGGATGTGGTGTCTATGGCTTTCTGTAAAGCTGTTTCAGATTGATGAAGGTAGAGTGGTGGATGTGGTGTCTATGGATTTCAATAAAGTTGTTTTACATTGATGAAGGTAGAGTGAAGGATGTGGTGTCTAAGGATTTCAGTAAAGGTGTCTCACATTCGTGAAGGTAGAGTGATGGAAGTGGTGTATATGGATTTTAGTAAAGGTGATTCACATTGGTGTAGGTAGAGTGTTGGATGTGGTGTCTATGGATTTCAGTAAAGGTGTCTCACATTCATGAAGGTAGAGTGATGGATGTGGTGTCTATGGATTTCAATAAAGGTGATTCTCATTGGTGTAGGTAGAGTGGTGGATGTGGTGTCTGTGGCATTCTGAAACGGTGTTTCAAATTTCTGAAGGTAGAGTGCTGGATGTGGTGTCTATGGATTTCAGTAAAGTGTTTCACATTGATGAGTGTACAGCAGTGGATGTGGTGTCTATTGATTACGGAACAGTTGTTTCAACTTTCTGAAGGTAGAGTTGTGGATGTGGTGTCTGGATTTCTGTAAAGGTGTTTCAAATTTCTGAAGGTAGAGTGGTGGATGTGGTGTCTATGGATTTCAGTAAAGGTGTTTCACATTGGTGATTCTAGAGTGGTGGATGTGCTGTCTATGGATTTCAGTAAAGTGTTTCACATTGATGAGTGTACAGCAGTGGATGTGGTGTCTATTGATTTCGGAACAGTTATTTCAACTTTCTGAAGGTAGAGTTGTAGATGTGGTTTCTAAGGATTTCAGTAAAGGTGTTTCACATTGGTTAAGGTAGAGTGGTGGACATGATGTGTATGGATTTCAGTAAAGGTGTTTCAGATTGGTGATTCTAGAGTCGTGGATGTGGTGTCTATGGATTTCTGTAAAGGTGTTTCACATTGATGAAGGTAGAGTGTTGGATGTGGTGTCTATGGATTTCAGTAAAGGTGTCTCACATTCGTGAAGGTAGAGTGATGGATGTGGTATATATGGATTTTAGTAAAGGTGATTCACATTGGTGTAGGTAGAGTGTTGGATGTGGTGTATATGGATTTTAGTAAAGGTGATTCACATTGGTGTAGGTAGAGTGTTGGATGTGGTGTCTATGGATTTCAGTAAAGGTTTCTCACATTGGTGAAGGTTGAGTGATGGATGTGGTGTCTATGGATTTCAGTAAAGGTGATTCTCATTGGTGTTGGTAGAGTGGTGGATGTGGTGTCTATGGCATTCCGAAACGGTGTTTCTAATTTCTGAAGGTAGAGTGCTGGATGTGGTGTCTATGGATTTCAGTAAAGTGTTTCACATTGATGAGTGTACAGCAGTCGATGTGGTGTCTATTGATTACGGAACAGTTGTTTCAACTTTCTGAAGGTAGAGTTGTGGATGTGGTGTCTGGATTTCTGTAAAGGTGTATCAAATTGATGAAGGTAGAGTGGTGGATGAGGTGTCTATGGATTTCAGTAAAGGTGTTTTACAATGATGAAAGTAGAGTTGTGGATGTGGTGTCTATGGATTTCAATACAGGTGTTTAACATTGATGAATGCAGAGCAGTGGAGGTGGTGTCTACTGATTTCAGTATATGTGTTTCAAATTTCTGAAGGTAGAGTGGTGGATGTGGTGTCTATGGATTTCAGTAAAGGTGTTTCACATTGGTGATGGTAGAGTGCTGGATGTCGTGTCTGAGGATTTCAGTAAAGGTTTTTCACATTGATGATGGTAGAGTCGTGGATGTGGTGTCTATGGATTTCTGTAAAGGTGTTTCACATTGATGAAGGTAGAGTGGTGGATGTGGTGTCTATGGATTTCAATAAAGGTGTTTTACATTGATGAAGGTAGAGTGGGCGATATGTTGACTATGGATTTCAGTAAAGGTGTTTCACATTGGTGAAGGTAGAGTGGTGGATGTCGTGTCTAAGGATTTCAGTAAAGGTGATTCTCATTGGTGTAGGTAGGTGATGGATGTTGTCTCTATGGATTTCAGTAAAGGTGTTTCACATTGGTGATGGTAGAGTGGTGGACGTCGTGTCTATGGATTTCAGTAAAGGTGTTTCACATTGGTGAATGTAGAGTGGTGGATGAGGTGTCTATGGATTTCAGTAAAGGTGTTTCACATTGGTGAAGGTAAAGTGGTGGATGTGGTGTCTATGGATTTCAGTAAAGGTGTTTTACATTGATGAAGGTAGATTGTTGGATGTGGTGTCTAAAAATTTAAGTAAAGGTGTTTCACTTTGGTGTAGGTAGAGTGGTGGATGTGGTGTCTAAGGATTTCAGTAAAGGCGTTTCAGATTGGTGATTCTAGAGTCATGGATGTGCTGTCTATGGATTTCAGTAAAGTGTTTCACATTGATGAGTGCAGAGCAGTGGATGTGGTGTCTATTGTTTTCAGAACATTTGTTTCAAATTTCCGAAGGTAGAGTGATGGATGTGGTGTATATGCATTTCAGTAAAGGTGTTTCACATTGATGAAGGTAGAGTGGTCGATGTGATGTCCATGGATTTCAGTAAAGATGTTTCACATTGGTGAAGGTACAGCGGTGGATGTGATGTCAATGGATTTCAGTATAGGAGTTTCACATTGGTGAAGGTCGAGTGGTGGATGTGGTGTCTAAGGATTTCAGTAAAGGTGATTCTCATTGGTGTAGGTAGAGTGGTGGATGTGCTGTCTTTTAATTTCTGAAACGGTGTTTCAAATTTCTGAATGTAGAGTGCTGGATGTGGCGTTATGGATTTCAGTAAAGGTGTTTTACATTGATGAAGGTAGAGAGGTGGATGTGGTGTCTATGGATTTCAGTAAAGGTGTTTCAGATTGATGAAGGTAGAGCGGTTGATGTGGTATCGATGGATTTCAGTAAAGGTGTTTCACATTGATGAAGGTAGAGTGGTGGATGTGGTATCTATTGATTTCAGAACATTTGTTTAAAATTTCTGAAGGTAGAGTTGTGGATGTGGTGTCTATGGATTTCAGGAAAGGTGTTTCACATTCATGAAGGTAGAGTGCTGGATGTCCTGTCTAAGGATTTCAGTAAAGGTGTTTCACATTGATGATGGTAGAGTCGTGGATGTGGTGTCTATGGCTTTCTGTAAAGCTGTTTCAGATTGATGAAGGTAGAGTGGTGGATGTGGTGTCTATGGATTTCAATAAAGTTGTTTTACATTGATGAAGGTAGAGTGAAGGATGTGGTGTCTTAGGATTTCAGTAAAGGTGTCTCACATTCGTGAAGGTAGAGTGATGGAAGTGGTGTATATGGATTTTAGTAAAGGTGATTCACATTGGTGTAGGTAGAGTGTTGGATGTGGTGTCTATGGATTTCAGTAAAGGTGTCTCACATTCATGAAGGTAGAGTGATGGATGTGGTGTCTATGGATTTCAATAAAGGTGATTCTCATTGGTGTAGGTAGAGTGGTGGATGTGGTGTCTGTGGCATTCTGAAACGGTGTTTCAAATTTCTGAAGGTAGAGTGCTGGATGTGGTGTCTATGGATTTCAGTAAAGTGTTTCACATTGATGAGTGTACAGCAGTGGATGTGGTGTCTATTGATTACGGAACAGTTGTTTCAACTTTCTGAAGGTAGAGTTGTGGATGTGGTGTCTGGATTTCTGTAAAGGTGTTTCAAATTTCTGAAGGTAGAGTGGTGGATGTGGTGCCTATGGATTTCAGTAAAGGTGTTTCACATTGATGAAGGTAGAGTTGTGGATGTGGTGTCTATGGATTTCAATACAGGTGTTTAACATTGATGAATGCAGAGCAGTGGAGGTGGTGTCTACTGATTTCAGTATATGTGTTTCAAATTTCTGAAGGTAGAGTGGTGGATGTGGTGTCTATGGATTTCAGTAAAGGTGTTTCACATTGGTGATTCTAGAGTGGTGGATGTGCTGTCTATGGATTTCAGTAAAGTGTTTCACATTGATGAGTGTAGACCTGTGGATGTGGTGTTTATTGTTTTAAGAACATTTGTTTCAAATTTCCGAAGGTAGAGTTGTAGATGTGGTGTCTGTGAATTTCAGTAAAGGTGTTTCACATTGATGAAGCTAGAGCAGTGGATGTGATGTCCATGGATTTCAGTAAAGATGTTTCACATTGGTGAAGGTAGAGTGGTGGATGTCGTGTCTAAGGATTTCAGTAAAGGTGATTCTCATTGGTGTAGGTAGGTGATGGATGTGGTCTCTATGGATTTCAGTAAAGGTGTTTCACATTGGTGATGGTAGAGTGTTGGATGTGGTGTCTAAGGATTTCAGTACAGGTGTTTCACATTGGTGATGGTAGAGTGGTGGATGTGGTGTCTATTGATTTCAGTAAAGGTGTTTCACATTGGTGAAGGTAAAGTGGTGGATGTGGTGTCTATTGATTTCAGTAAAGGTGTTTCAGATTGATGAAGGTAGAGTGGTGCATGTGGTGTCTAAGGATTTCAGTAAAGGTGTTTCACATTGGTGAAGGTAGAGTGGTGGATGTGGTGTCTAAGGATTTCAGTAAAGGTGTTTCACATTGATGAAGGTAGACTGTTGGATGTGGTGTCTAAGAATTTAAGTAAAGCTGTTTCACATTGGTGTAGGTAGAGTGGTGGATGTGGTGTCTATGGATTTCAGTAAAGGTGTTTTACATTCATGAAGGTAGATTGTTGAATGTGGTGTCTAAGTATTTAAGTAAAGGTGTTTCACATTGGTGTAGGTAGAGTGGTGGATGTGGTGTCTATGGATTTCAGTAAAGGTGTTTCACATTGGTGAAGGTAGAGTGATGGATGTGGTGTCTATGGATTTCAGTAAAGGTGTTTCACATTGGTGATGGTCGAGTGGTGGACGTGGTGGCTATGGATTTCAGTAAAGGAGTTTCACATTGATGAATGTTGAGTGGTGGATATGGTGTATATGGGATTCAGTAAAGGGGTTTCACATTGATGAAGGTAGAGTGGTGGATGTGGTGTCTATGGATTTCAGTAAAGGTGTTTCAGATTGGTGATTCTAGAGTCTTGGATGTGCTGTCTATGGATTTCAGTAAAGTGTTTCACATTGATGAGTGTAGAGCAGTGGATGTGGTGTCAATTGATTTCAGAACATTTGTTTCAAATTTCTGAAGGTAGAGTGATGGATGTGGTGTATATGGATTTCAGTAAAGGTGTTTCACATTGATGAAGCTAGAGCGGTGGATGTGATGTCCATGGATTTCAGTAAAGGTGTTTCACATTGATGAAGGTAGAGTGGTGGATGTGGTGTCTATGGATTTCTGTAAAGGTGTTTCACATTGATGAAGGTAGAGTGCTGGATGTGGCATCTATGGATTTCAGTAAAGGTGTTTCTCATTGATGAAGGTAGAGTGATGGATGTGGTGTCTACTGCTTTCAGTAAAAGTGTTTCACATTGGTGAAGGTAGAGTTGTGGATGTGGTGTCTATGGATTTCAATACAGGTGTTTAACATTGATGAATGCAGAGCAGTGGAGGTGGTGTCTACTGATTTCAGTATATGTGTTTCAAATTTCTGAAGGTAGAGTGGTGGATGTGGTTTCTATGGATTTCAGTAAAGGTGTTTCACATTGGTGATGGTAGAGTGGTGGATGTGATGTCTATGGATTTCGGAAAAGCTTTTTCACATTGATGAAGGTAGAGTGCTGGATGTCGTGTCTAAGGATTTCAGTAAAGATATTTCAGATTGGTGATGGTAGATTGGTGGATGAGGTGTCTATGGATTTCAGTAAAGTGTTTCACATTGATGAGTGTACAGCAGTGGATGTGTTGTCTATTGATTTCGGAACAGTTGTTTCAACTTTCTGAAGGTAGAGTTGTAGATGTGGTGTCTGGATTTCTGTAAAGGTGTTTCACATTGATGACGGTAGAGTGGTGGATATGTTGGCTATGGATTTCAGTAAAGGTGTTTCACATTGGTGAAGGTAGAGTGGTGGATGTGGTGTATATGGGTTTCTGTAACGGTGTTTCAAATTTCTGACGGTACAGTGGTGGATGTGGTGTCTACTGATTTCAGTAAAAGTGTTTCACATTGGTGGAGGTAGAGTTGTGGATGTGGTGTCTATGGATTTCAATACAGGTGTTTAACATTGATGAATGCAGAGCAGTGGAGGTGGTGTCTACTGATTTCAGTATATGTGTTTCAAATTTCTGATGGTAGAGTGGTGGACGTCGTGTCTATGGATTTCAGTAAAGGTGTTTCACATTGGTGAATGTAGAGTGGTGGATGAGGTGTCTATGGATTTCAGTAAAGTGTTTCACATTGATGAGTGCAGAGCAGTGGATGTGGTGTCTATTGTTTTCAGAACATTTGTTTCAAATTTCCGAAGGTAGAGTGATGGATGTGGTGTATATGCATTTCAGTAAAGGTGTTTCACATTGATGAAGGTAGAGTGGTCGATGTGATGTCCATGGATTTCAGTAAAGATGTTTCACATTGGTGAAGGTACAGCGGTGGATGTGATGTCAATGGATTTCAGTATAGGAGTTTCACATTGGTGAAGGTCGAGTGGTGGATGTGGTGTCTAAGGATTTCAGTAAAGGTGATTCTCATTGGTGTAGGTAGAGTGGTGGATGTGCTGTCTTTTAATTTCTGAAACGGTGTTTCAAATTTCTGAATGTAGAGTGCTGGATGTGGCGTTATGGATTTCAGTAAAGGTGTTTTACATTGATGAAGGTAGAGAGGTGGATGTGGTGTCTATGGATTTCAGTAAAGGTGTTTCAGATTGATGAAGGTAGAGTGGTTGATGTGGTGTAGATGGATTTCAGTAAAGGTGTTTCACATTGATGAAGGTAGAGTGGTGGATGTGGTATCTATTGATTTCAGAACATTTGTTTAAAATTTCTGAAGGTAGAGTTGTGGATGTGGTGTCTATGGATTTCAGGAAAGGTGTTTCACATTCATGAAGGTAGAGTGCTGGATGTCGTGTCTAAGGATTTCAGTAAAGGTGTTTCACATTGATGATGGTAGAGTCGTGGATGTGGTGTCTATGGATTTCAGTAAAGGTGTTTCACATTGGTGAAGGTAGAGTGCTGGATGTCCTGTCTAAGGATTTCAGTAAAGGTGTTTCACATTGATGATGGTAGAGTCGTGGATGTGGTGTCTATGGCTTTCTGTAAAGCTGTTTCAGATTGATGAAGGTAGAGTGGTGGATGTGGTGTCTATGGATTTCAATAAAGTTGTTTTACATTGATGAAGGTAGAGTGAAGGATGTGGTGTCTAAGGATTTCAGTAAAGGTGTCTCACATTCGTGAAGGTAGAGTGATGGAAGTGGTGTATATGGATTTTAGTAAAGGTGATTCACATTGGTGTAGGTGGAGTGTTGGTTGTGGTGTCTATGGATTTC
This sequence comes from Mobula birostris, assembly GCF_030028105.1. NCBI lineage: Eukaryota > Metazoa > Chordata > Chondrichthyes > Myliobatiformes > Myliobatidae > Mobula > Mobula birostris. The sequence continues at coordinate 95,078,346 of NC_092382.1, forward strand.
AATAAAGGTGATTCTCATTGGTGTAGGTAGAGTGGTGGAGGTGGTGTCTATGGCATTCTGAAACGGTGTTTCAAATTTCTGAAGGTAGAGTGCTGGATGTGGTGTCTATGGATTTCAGTAAAGTGTTTCACATTGATGAGTGTACAGCAGTGGATGTGGTGTCTATTGATTACGGAACAGTTGTTTCAACTTTCTGAAGGTAGAGTTGTGGATGTGGTGTCTGGATTTCTGTAAAGGTGTTTCAAATTTCTGAAGGTAGAGTGGTGGATGTGGTGCCTATGGATTTCAGTAAAGGTGTTTCACATTGATGAAGGTAGAGTTGTGGATGTGGTGTCTATGGATTTCAATACAGGTGTTTAACATTGATGAATGCAGAGCAGTGGAGGTGGTGTCTACTGATTTCAGTATATGTGTTTCAAATTTCTGAAGGTAGAGTGGTGGATGTGGTGTCTATGGATTTCAGTAAAGGTGTTTCACATTGGTGATTCTAGAGTGGTGGATGTGCTGTCTATGGATTTCAGTAAAGTGTTTCACATTGATGAGTGTAGACCTGTGGATGTGGTGTTTATTGTTTTAAGAACATTTGTTTCAAATTTCCGAAGGTAGAGTTGTAGATGTGGTGTCTGTGAATTTCAGTAAAGGTGTTTCACATTGATGAAGCTAGAGCAGTGGATGTGATGTCCATGGATTTCAGTAAAGATGTTTCACATTGGTGAAGGTAGAGTGGTGGATGTCGTGTCTAAGGATTTCAGTAAAGGTGATTCTCATTGGTGTAGGTAGGTGATGGATGTGGTCTCTATGGATTTCAGTAAAGGTGTTTCACATTGGTGATGGTAGAGTGTTGGATGTGGTGTCTAAGGATTTCAGTACAGGTGTTTCACATTGGTGATGGTAGAGTGGTGGATGTGGTGTCTATTGATTTCAGTAAAGGTGTTTCACATTGGTGAAGGTAAAGTGGTGGATGTGGTGTCTATTGATTTCAGTAAAGGTGTTTCAGATTGATGAAGGTAGAGTGGTGGATGTGGTGTCTGAGGATTTCAGTAAAGGTGTTTCACATTGGTGAAGGTAGAGTGGTGGATGTGGTGTCTAAGGATTTCAGTAAAGGTGTTTCACATTGATGAAGGTAGACTGTTGGATGTGGTGTCTAAGAATTTAAGTAAAGCTGTTTCACATTGGTGTAGGTAGAGTGGTGGATGTGGTGTCTATGGATTTCAGTAAAGGTGTTTTACATTCATGAAGGTAGATTGTTGAATGTGGTGTCTAAGTATTTAAGTAAAGGTGTTTCACATTGGTGTAGGTAGAGTGCTGGATGTGGTGTCTATGGATTTCAGTAAAGGTGTTTCACATTGGTGAAGGTAGAGTGATGGATGTGGTGTCTATGGATTTCAGTAAAGGTGTTTCACATTGGTGATGGTAGAGTGGTGGACGTGGTGGCTATGGATTTCAGTAAAGGAGTTTCACATTGATGAAAGTTGAGTGGTGGATATGGTGTATATGGGATTCAGTAAAGGGGTTTCACATTGATGAAGGTAGAGTGGTGGATGTGGTGTCTATGGATTTCAGTAAAGGTGTTTCAGATTGGTGATTCTAGAGTCTTGGATGTGCTGTCTATGGATTTCAGTAAAGTGTTTCACATTGATGAGTGTAGAGCAGTGGATGTGGTGTCAATTGATTTCAGAACATTTGTTTCAAATTTCTGAAGGTAGAGTGATGGATGTGGTGTATATGGATTTCAGTAAAGGTGTTTCACATTGATGAAGCTAGAGCGGTGGATGTGATGTCCATGGATTTCAGTAAAGGTGTTTCACATTGATGAAGGTAGAGTGGTGGATGTGGTGTCTATGGATTTCTGTAAAGGTGTTTCACATTGATGAAGGTAGAGTGCTGGATGTGGCATCTATGGATTTCAGTAAAGGTGTTTCTCATTGATGAAGGTAGAGTGATGGATGTGGTGTCTACTGCTTTCAGTAAAAGTGTTTCACATTGGTGAAGGTAGAGTTGTGGATGTGGTGTCTATGGATTTCAATACAGGTGTTTAACATTGATGAATGCAGAGCAGTGGAGGTGGTGTCTACTGATTTCAGTATATGTGTTTCAAATTTCTGAAGGTAGAGTGGTGGATGTGGTTT